>NC_059421.1:3971250-4277187 GCF_905220565.1 Melitaea cinxia | reverse complement strand
TACCACCTTGGAACTTAAGAAGCCGACCGATGGCGGGATAACCATCCAACTGCTGGCTTTGAAATACACAGGCCGAAGACGGGCAGCAGCGTCTTCGGTGCGACAAAGCCAGTACTGCGGTCACCAACCCGCCTGCCCAGCGTGGTGACTATGGGCAAAACACACGAGTTCACGTTATTTTTGGCGTAAACTTGTGGAGGCCTATGTCCAGCAGTGGACTGTATAGGCTGTAATGTATATTTTTATAACTTTCATTTAGATTTTCTTTTAAATATTCCACTTGAATGTCGAATTCTAAATTTGCCATTTTGTTATAATAATAAACAATTTTAATATGTAAAGAAATAGATAAACTTTTCTTTGATTTGAATGTTACGTACTGGCCGTAAAGCAGTGCTGTCAATGCAAATGAAGATATTATAAATTGATGGATTGGGAAAAGATGATATTGCGGTTAAGACTAAACCTTATATAATTTGTTTAGATTATTAAAAAAGATTAATAAAGAAATTGACACTGTGAATAATAAACGTTAAATGTCGTTTCTTTGTTTACAGAGCAACACATCGTTTTATTCCATTGTCAATAAGATCCGTACATTATAAAACGACATTTTTGTTTATTGAAGTCAGTTGAAAATGGAGAAGTTACGTTTCGAATTTACGGTGCTGCCGGGAAGTGATGGGAAATCTAATATACTGGCCATAACCTCAATAACAACAAGCGATGAGAAGGTGTATGCTATACCAGAAACCCTACAAGCAGCTGATCATCACAAAGAGATATTAAAAACATCGGCTTACAGTAAAGTGAAAAACAGTTTAATAAAAAGATTTCAAACTCGAAGAGTCTGGATTACACTGACAGAAGAACTGAAAAACATTTACGTAGACGAAGATGGTAACTTACAATTCGCAGATCAGTTTTTAGAAGAAATAAGCCCAGAAAGACCTACTGCTGTGAGTGCAAAAGGAATTAATTCAGTGGAAAAATTGTTTGAGAAATTATTGGAAAATACACAGGAAACGAAACAGCAAAACCTAAAATATATAGCAGAAAATTTTGTAATTGAAAAGTTTACAAGTAAGAACCCAAACGCAAAACAATGGATTGATATTTTTGAAAAAGAGTGCGTCCGCTTTGATGTTACAACAGACGAGAAGAAGATTGAATTACTTCGACTGTTTATGGACAAGAGTTGTATAGATTGGTACAGTTCCATGATTATTAAATTGACTATCAACTCGGAGTGGTCAACATGGAAGAACAAATTCTGCGAGTCATTTGCAAACAAAGGCTGGAGCCCGGTAACACATGCACTTTTATTTAAATATAAAGATGGATCATTGTTAGATTATGCCATACGAAAAGAAAAACTCCTGTTGGATATGAGGAGATCGATTGATACAGGTACTTTGGTAGATCTCGTTGCGGCTGGTTTGCCCGAATTCATTCAGAATAAAATTGATCGAGAAACACTCAGAGATACTGTGGATTTGTTTAACGAGGTAAGCAAGTATGAACATATGGTAAATAAGAAAAATTTACTGCCAAAAAGGAAATTCGGAGATGGAAATTTAATAAGGACGAATGATAAAAATAAAGAAAAACGTCCATGTAAAATTTGTGAGAAATTGAATAAAGCCGGTCGTTACCACCCGGAAGCTACATGTTGGTTTAGACCAAAAGAAAGGGATAACACAAAGGAAAATTTCATTAAACATGTCAACAACTCTGTGATCGAAACGGAGTTAAATGATAGTGATCAAAAAAACGAGCAGTCACACCATTAATATATGTCAAACTACTAGTAAATGATATATTAGAAATAAAAGGAGTTTATGATTCAGGCTCCAATGTTTCTTTAATTAATTCTAGATTATTGAAAATAAAAGGAAAAGAAAAAAATTTGAATGAAGCAGATTTAGTAACAATTAATGGTGTGAAAAAGACAAGTGGTTTGACAAATTTGAAAATAAAAATCTTAGACTTAGAGGAAAATGTGGATGTGTATATTATTGACGAACAAAACTTCAAGTATGATTTTTTAATAGGACTTGACTTAATACAAACTTTCAGGTTGATACAGAATGAAGACCTGAGAATAACTCAGAAATTAAACTTGAACTGTGAGAATACAAACAAACTGGAAAAAAATGAAAACTACACAATTAATTTCAACGAACACGTAAAAGAAGAAGACTTTGAAATGAAAATAAACCATTTAGATGAAAGACAAAAATCTGAAATAGGCAATTTAGTAAGCACATACGAATCAGTTTTTGCGAAAAACAAATACGATGTAGGCACTGTCAACGGATATGAAGCAAGAATAGACCTGTTAATAGATAAATACTGCAGTAAGAGACCGTACAGATGTACTTTAGAAGATAAAAAAGAGATAGAAGAGCAAATTGCAAAATTGTTAGATAATAAGCTAATAGAGGAATCTTACAGCCCATTTGCTGCACCGGTTACTCTAGCATTCAAGAAAGAAGAAAACAGAAAATCCAGGCTATGTATAGACTTCAGAGACTTAAATAAAATAGTAATACCTCAAGCTCAACCGTTTCCCCTTATTGAAGACTTAATGATAAAGACCAGAAATTGTAATTTTTATACAACATTAGACATTAACTCTGCATTTTGGTCTATACCTTTGCGAATTGAAGACAGAAAAAAAACAGCATTCGTAACACAGGAGGGACATTTCCAGTGGACTTGTCTACCATTTGGACTTAAGACTTCGCCTGCGATTTTCCAAAGGATTTTAAGTAATATACTTAGAAAATACAAACTTACTGATTTCGCCGTCAACTACATAGATGACATTCTTATATTTTCAAAAACATTTGCTGAGCATATGAATCATCTGACACAACTACTTGAGGCCATCAAAACAGAAGGTTTTAGGTTAAAATTTACGAAGTGTACCTTTGCCTCAAACTCAGTAAAATATCTTGGTCATATTATACAGAACAACTCGGTTAAGCCACTGAAGGATAACTTGATTTCGATAAAGAATTTTCCAGTTCCAAAAACGCAAAAGAACATAAGACAATTTTTAGGAAAAATCAATTTTTACCACAAATATATACCTAAGAGTGCAGTAATATTGGATCCGTTGCATAACTTACTGCGAAAAAATCAAAAATTCGTTTGGTCGGAAGAATGTCAAAAGGCATTCGACACCGTAAAGAACGTATTATGTACTCAACCAGTACTGGAGATTTTTGACCAAGAATTACCTATAAATATCTATACTGATGCTTCATTAGAGGGTGTTGGGGCAATCTTAAAACAGATACAGCCTGATGGAACGGAAAAACCAGTAGCATACTTTTCAAAAAAACTTAATGAAGTACAAAAGAAAAAAAAAGCAATATATTTGGAATGCCTAGCTATTAAAGAAGCGGTCAAGTACTGGCAATACTGGTTGATAGGAAAACCATTCACGGTTTACTCAGATCATAAACCGCTTGAAAACATGAATTTGAAATCGAGAACGGATGAAGAATTAGGTGACTTGACCTATTATCTATCACAATATGAATTTAAAATAAAATATGCACCAGGAAGACAAAATCTAGAAGCGGACTGCCTTAGCAGGAATCCCGTGTTGGAGCCAAATGAAAACGCAGATGAGCAACTCAAAGTTGTGAACTTTATGAAACTGGACGATATTCTAACAGATCAGTATAAAAATGAAGAAATTAAAAATAATAAAAGCAAGTTAATTGTAAGAGACAAGATCTACTTCAAAAAGACAAAGAAAAAAGAGAAAATAGTTATATCGGAAGAATTTAGCATAAAACTTTTAAAAGCAACACATAAAGACTTAGGTCATATCGGAATTGGACAGATGCAGAAGACAATGGGCCCATTATTTACAACCAAAAACTTGGCAAAAAACATAAGAACAATTTGCAGGACCTGTGAAATATGCATTAAGAACAAATCAAGGGGACATGAAAAATTTGGCTTTATGTCACATCTGGGTCCGGCCACGAAGCCGTTTGAAATAATGTCCATAGACACAATTGGAGGCTTCGGTGGTTCAAGATCTACAAAGAAATATCTGCATCTCTTGGTAGATCACTTTACTCGGTATGCATTCATCTTAACATCGAAAACTCAGAGTGCCAACGATTTTATAAAACTTGTTATGAGCATAGTAGATGTAGAGGACATTGGTATGATTTTAACTGACCAATATCCTGGAATAAATTCAAAAGAATTTAAGACATTTTTAAAGGACAAGCAAATAACTATAGTTTTTACAGCAGTGAATGCTCCGTTTTCCAATGGTCTAAATGAAAGGTTGAACCAAACATTGGTCAATAAAATGAGATGCAGAATAAATGAAGAAAAGAAAAAAAAATCTTGGACAACCATTGCTCATGAATGTGTTAAGAAATACAATGAAACCATTCACTCAGTTACCGGTTTTTCACCTACCTATCTTTTAAATGGTACAGATATCACAATTTTACCAACGGAATTAAGACAAAAAAAGTCACACAGTGATTGGATTAGAGACAGAGAAATTGCTTTTGAAAATACTATGAAGTCGCATGATTATAACAAAAAAATGTTTGATAAAAACCGAAAATACTATGAATTTAATATAGGAGACATGGTATATGTGGAAAATGGCAATAAACTAAATAGGAAGAAATTGGACGAACTAAGAATTGGACCGTATAAAATAGTAGAAATATTTTCTAATTCTATATACAGAATAAATACAAGCCACAAAAAAATGGAATCAAATCTTTTCCATATCACAAAATTGATACCAGTTTCTACAATGAGATATCAAGAAGACGAAGAATAGAGATGCGAATGATGTCCTCGAAAATTTTACTGAAAATTTTCTTCCTTTGCGGGGGAGATGTAAAGAAATAGATAAACTTTTCTTTGATTTGAATGTTACGTACTGGCCGTAAAGCAGTGCTGTCAATGCAAATGAAGATATTATAAATTGATGGATTGGGAAAAGATGATATTGCGGTTAAGACTAAACCTTATATAATTTGTTTAGATTATTAAAAAAGATTAATAAAGAAATTGACACTGTGAATAATAAACGTTAAATGTCGTTTCTTTGTTTACAGAGCAACACATCGTTTTATTCCATTGTCAATAAGATCCGTACATTATAAATATACCTATTAAAAACATAAAATCCGGCTTTAAATTACATAAACTGATTGGATAAATCCACCAACCGCAATAGAGCAGCGTGGTGGATTAAGCTCCGATCCTTCCGAAAGAGGTCTACTCAGCAGTGAGATATAACAGGCCGAATCGTAATTTGATGAATACCTTTATATAGCTGGTTCACTTTGTGTTGTACAAAATTGTTATGCAATGCATTACTCTCTAGCTTGTGAACGATTAATTATACGCAGGTATAATTTTAATGGATCATACAAACAGGACTCCCAGATCACCATGTAAGTAAAATTCTTCATCAAAGAGCTTAAAGATTTATGTTAACATTGCATGGTACAGTGACGACGATGATTTGATATAATCTGAGTTACGAGGTACGTAACTTAATAAAAAATAAATAAAAAATATTTATATAAATTACGAATGTTACATTATTTCATAATGTCTGGCGGACCTACTCAAAGCAAGCTTGTCCCGTGGTTACAGATTACGACATACAATCATATGACGCTGGGATGACATCAATAAACTAGACTAAATTAATATTTTTTCTACACAACTGTCCTTCCATCAATAACATTTTTTTAGATAATAACGTACAAAAAAATAAACAGCGCGTCACCTCCAGCTTGTTATCCCGTTTTAATAAAAGTCACTAATTATTCGGTCTGCTGACTCGAGACAAAATATTATTTACGATTTATTAAATTTATTTTTATTAAAAACGTAGTATATTATCACTCATTATTTTTATTTTGGATAAATAACGGCATTCATGTTTCACTTATAGAAAGTTGACAAGTTGTCAACACTGTTATAAATTTTACTTGGGCCCGTAAGCGTAAGGCGATTTTTATTAACATTTTTAGGAAACGCGCGGTTCTGAAATTAAAAAAAAAAACAGTAATGCAAACACCCAGACTAAAAGAAATATGTGTATGACAGAGGTAGGGCAAAGCAGGAAATTTCCTGCTCAAAATATGGAGCAACCCGACTGGGGTAGTACCTCGACCTTACAGAAGATCACAGCAAAATAATACTGTTTTCAAGCAGTATTGTGTTCCTGTTGGTGAGTAAGGTGATCAGAGTTTCTGGGGGGAATTGGGGATAGCGTCGACAATGCGCTTGCGATTCTTCTAGTGTTACAGACGTCCATAAGCTACGGTAACTGCTTACCATCAGGTGACCAATTTATAAATAAAAAAAATAGGTTGAAAGGCGTTGCCATTAACGAAATTATCAGGTCATGAAAGAGGCTTAAGCTAAAATAGCATACACATACAGTCAGTTTTAGTCGTTCGTAGTAAAATCAAATCGTTGCAATATTCTCTATAATATTCTATATTCTATTATTATAATATTTTATTATATTATTTATAGGAGCCCTTTAAAGATTGTTTAAGGTTTAATTTTACATAAGCTAACTATTTTTTTGTATGGTTCTCGTTTCAGGTTATTGCTCTGTTTCTAGTAGTCACAATTAATCTTATATTAATAGCCTTAGTTAATTTATCGACCTCATTTAAATAAAATAACAATAGCAAGCCGACGAAGTTTGAGAGTAACACTTAAGAAAAAAAAAAAAAAACTTTTGTGTATTAATTGTTCTCAATGTGTATACGATAGTAATGTTTCTCAACAGTCTAGTAGTAGTACAAAAATATAATTTTTAATCAAACGTAAAGCTTCTGAAATATGTATAGTTAGGTTGTTTTCATATACAGCGTGTTATTGAATTAGCCTTCCGTTTAGGGCCATGTAGAGCTACTGGAGGCATACCAATAACTGAGGTAGGTAGGGCACAGCAGGAATTTCCTGCTCAAAATATGGAGCAGCCCGACTGGGGTAGTACCTCGACCTTACAGAAGATCACAGCAAAATAATACTGTTTTCAAGCAGTATTGTGTTCCTGTTGGTGAGTAAGGTGACCAGAGCTCCTGGGGGGATTGGGGATTGGGTCGGCAACGCGCTTGCGATGCTTCTGGTGTTGCAGGTGTCTATAAGCTACAGTAATCGCTTACCATCAGGTGAGCCGTACGCTTGTTTGCCGACCTAGTGACATAAAAAAAAAATACCAAAGCCGAAACTGTACGTGAAAATAAAAAGCGGTAGTAAGAATTACGTAATTTTAAAATCGACACATTTGAAAAAAAATGTGGAGAAGACATGCAAAAACCGACATAACTGTAAAACACAGACTCGGTAGCTGACACGTCACTAACAAACAAACGACAGTAATTTTATAAGTAATAATCATTTAACATTAAATTTTACTATATCTATTAGAGCGTTCGCAAGCGCATCGCGTGCAAGTAAGTTGCATATTTAGGATATAATATCGATTCTGATAACGCAGTTAAATGGAAGGACGCCAGTTCAATAATACGTTGTATAGTTTTTTTAATTTTGAGATACAAATCCTTCTTTTCAATATGTTAAATAAGTCATAAATAATACTAACATTTTTAACCAAATAATCACTAAGATATTGCAGAGAAACAGGAATGCAGGAATGTATAAAAATAATTTTCTTTCATATTTTAGAATAGAAAATGTACTGCAATCGCGAAAAAAAATTTGGTTTTCAGATTTCGCATAATACATTAACTTTTTCAGTATTCCACGTTAAGTTGATTACTTTGAGTGTACTTTCGTACTGTCATACATTCGTACCTCAATATTATTTGACTTTTTATCATTTCTGTTACAAGTACTTGTGATATGTAATAGCAGCGTATTTTTTTTTTGTAACCAATTGACATAACTAGATTGACATTTTTGGTTCAACGTTGAACATTTTATTTTGATGATTTTTATTTTATACATTGTTATGTATCGTTTTATATCAAACTTTTTGAAATTAAGTCTTTCATTTAAGGAGTATAAAGAGGAGAAAGAAACGAGAAAAAAAGTAAACCAAAAAAGTGTGTGTGTACTTGTGTACGCACGTGAGAAGTTTCACTGGCTAGCTAGCTTCACGTTGCTAACTTCTTCTTCGTTGACTAGCTAATTTCAGGTGTCGATTTTTTGTGTCGGTGTGCGCACGCATTGAAAAATTTAGTAAGAAGTACAACCTCAAAAACTTAATGAGGTTTATATATTACTAGCTGTGCACCGCGGTTTTACCCGCGTTAATTTGAGGAAAGTAGTTGCCTATAACCTTCATCACTATATCTCTATATCTTCTAATGATTGTCCCACAAAAATTCAACACAATTATCTAAATAAAAAGAATTTGATCGCAAAAATTTTCGTATTTAATAAAAAATGTTTGGGTATTTCATATCTATCTGGACGTTAGGTATTCGGACACGGTAAACTTGGTTTTTCCCGCGTAAAACCCCGATCAGTGGAAATTTCGGGATAAAAAGGAGCCTATGTTTTGCCCCCATAAAAATCGGACTGTCCCATAAAAATCGGTTCAGCCGCTCCGAAGATAAGCCAACAGAAAGACAGACAGACAAAAATTAGAGACTACGGTACGGTACGTGAAATGATGATTATAATAACAATAGTAACTACGAAAATGAAAAGAATGGACCGTCAGAAAATGTGTCGCAGTGTGGCATGCAAAACGTGCATTTCAAGACATGTGCAATAAATAGGATTTGGTTTTAAAAACAGCTCGACATTTCGAAATAGATAATATCGTGGCTCTGCGACTTGTCAAATCAAAGGGTATGACGGTGCACACAATTTTTCATGTCATGGAGCTAGTAAAAACCTGTATCCTTTAAGTAATTCCAAACACCTGTGTCTAATTTTTTTAATAGGTATAGCTTCTGCGCGCGACTTCGTCCGCGCGAAACAGAGGCGCGCGCAATATTTGATCATTATTTTGCTGCGACGTTATTTTAAAACTGCGATATCTCCTGAGATACTCATTGTAATCGAATTGTGTAAAAGGCTGCTATGTTTTAAATTAAATACTTGTAAGGAATAACGTATTTATTTAGATAAGGAATAATATCATATTTATAAAAACATCTTCGCAAATAATGCATTATTTTAGAACAAACTTGGTTAGCATAAAAAAGGTTATAGTGAGCCAACCTTAAAAGATAGATATATTTTATAGATATGCTGTCGCGGACTTTTTTCTAGAACTTTTAAAGATGATCAATTCTGTCGTACATGATTTTTGCGAAACTTTTACTGTTTTCACAGCACACGCAGCGGAAGCTCTCAAAAGGAAAAGAACCACCGATTTTGAAACATTCTTTATTGGTGCTCCGCTCCTTTTGGTCTTAGTCTGATAATATGTAGCCTATAACCTTCCTCGATAAATGGGCTATCTAAACTAAAAAGAATTTTTCAAATCGGACCATTAGTTTCTGAGATTAGCACGTTCAAACAAACAAACAAACTCTTCAGCTTTATTATATTAGTATAGATTCAAAACATACGAAAATGTATGTAATAAGTAGTAATATTTGACGATTTTTCTTATTTGAAACTTCTACGAATTTAAAGGACAGATTTTCCACGGCTTTCATCACTTGTTCCGTACATGAGCCGCTCAGACGGCAAGAGTGGTGTACATGACCTATTCAGAGCTTTCGACGCGGAGCTAATGTATTCTTACGTGTGTTTGGTCTTGTCTGGTTCTTCTTGCAAACAGACTTGACGTGTTTGATGAGGATTCAACTCCTAAAGTCCTGGAGACGGTGCGAAAGTACTTGAACGCTAGCGTTAGCTCATTATGAGGTTATGACGTTCGGTGCTTCTTGAATGCGAAGGGATGTTTGTATTTCTGTACGCATTTATTAGTCTGCTTTTATGTATAGTTTTTATTGTTTTATTTTTTAAATGTTTGTTTTGATTGTTGGAAAATAACATTAAGCGTTTTTTTTTGTATATTTCTACAGAAAGGTATATGAATAGATTCTTCACAAAGTTAAAAGTGTATAAATGCAGGTTCGAGTAAGTACCTAGGAGGTAGTAGTATTTTTATTTATATAAATGGAAATTTTGGTTACTAGTTTTCTAATAAAAGTCTTATTAATATATAATATTTTTCCCGTTTGTTGTGACCCCATGAAATTGTTTTATGAGCACTGTAATCTTTATATGATTATTTTAA
The DNA here is from genome assembly GCF_905220565.1 of Melitaea cinxia. Lineage (NCBI taxonomy): Eukaryota > Metazoa > Arthropoda > Insecta > Lepidoptera > Nymphalidae > Melitaea > Melitaea cinxia. The sequence goes on along the minus strand of NC_059421.1, from coordinate 4,266,926 downwards.
AAATAAAGGAGTTCCTTTTAATGTAAAATGAAGTTAAATCGTTTTATTCTGATTATTGTATTGTATTTATTCTTAATTATTATGGTAAGATGGTACAGAATCCATAGTACAGCAGTGTACGAAAGGTTTTTCGTCATAGTCGTAATTGTACAATTACAAAATAACAGTATAAGTATAATGACATAGAGAAGTCATTTAACCCTCTTTAAAAAATGGTATCCCTATTTTATACACTGGGTTAGTAGTTGCGTAACCACTTGCCTGCATAGGCTTTATTTCCCTCTTCATGTAATTCTCATTTCTGCTGAGCACGAATAAAAGTCGATGGTGCTTGTCCTCAGTTGAACCCGTGCTCTTTATTAAAGATCTCCTGGTCTATTCACTGATTGAATTTTCTTAATACAAGATAAGAAAAGAATTCGCATTAATCAGTTAAGTTGTAAATCATAGATGTATTTTTTTATTTTTTGTTATTACTTTTTAAAATGTGGGTTTCTACCAATGAAGTCGTGAAATCAACTTGGGGAGTTACAGTTAAATGAAAAGATAATTATTTGTGGGTCCTACGCTACAATAACATAAACACAAGTAATTGTAATGAATCTTGGAATACATGTAGCTAAAGATTGACACATATAGTACTTTTCAGAAACTGGTATCCAACAAATAATATTCCTTTCAAAATAAGAATTCAGAACTTAATTTTTTTAATATAGTAACAATCTAAAGCAAATTAATCTAATTTATTTTTTATATATTGAAATACTAGATTAATCAGTAAAAAAAGAAAATTCATTTTTTCTTTCTTCTAAAAGTATTGCCTTTATTAAGATAACTTTCAGTAATACTTAAGGGACGTAACCGCGACTTTAAATTACCCTTGTTGCGATGTTTATTCCAATTTAGAGACTTACTAAGTTACCTAATTAAACACAGCTTAGCTTTGTTTTTGGTTTGTTTGTGCAAATGAGTCTTTTTTCCCTGTTCATTTGACGAATTTACGTTGCGTTGTTTTCACGAATTTCATGGGTTTTATGGCGGGCTTCTTAATACTTATCACATTTTTATTTAAATCTCGTAAAATTTATGCGAAATAAAGTATTCAATTAAACTGTAATTTATATGTAATAATTGTGTTTGCAGGCAAACAAAAAAAAAAAAACCGTAGGTAGATGAAAAAATAGTCAAGTAAATACACATTATCAAAGATTACTCCAACATTTTTAATCAGACATGATAAACATTGGCTTTCGATTAAATTAAAAATCATTAAAATCGCTACACCCAGTTCCTTATTATGGTACCACACACCGGGAATATCTTCTTTCCAACAAAAAAATAATTATCGAAATCGGTTCATAACGACGAAGTTATCCCCGAACATACATGATATATATACATATATATATATCGGTATCGGTCGAATTGAGTAACCTCCTCCTTTTTTTGAAGCCGGTTAAAAACGACACTGTTGTAAGAAATCACGTGCGCACTCCTCAACTACTAACATTATAAATACCCCATTTACGTATCATTTACGTATTATATAAATACAGAAAACAATATCAATTAAACTAATATGTAATCGGACTCAAATACTTAATTTTATTAAATATATTACGAGATTTTATACGTTTGCAAATTATAGAAATTCGACGATGAAATTGTTTGAAGAATCTATGAAAATCAATTTAATAAAATTCACATTTTGTCTACGTATGAGTAAAAATAATATCTATATTTATAAACATTTTTAATATTTCAGGCTAATATTTATCTATCTAATTTTTATACATTAAATTACAGTTATCATTATATATATCACTAGCTGACCTGGCGAACTTTGTACCGCCTTCTTTATTTTTTTCTTAAATATAATAATTAATATATCAAAATAAAATATAGCCTATCTTTCAAGTTGGATCGAACTGCACATGGTGTACGAATTTTATTATAATCGGTTAAGTGGTTTAGGAGTCCATTGAGGACAAACATTGTGACACGAGATTTATATATATTAAGATTACAACCATTATATTATGCATATATAAATATTAAAATATCTATTATGTAGTTCAAAACTTTGAACTAAATTCTCTCAGATTTCTATGTTTTTAGTTTTCTACCTTTTACCCAAGCACGGCCGTATGCCGTTATTTTATTTAGTATCAATATATTCCTTAGAACAGAATCATTCCATTCTGTTCTTTCCTATTTATATGTAAAGATAATCCGCGGTGAATATAATATTATGGAATAAGGAATTTCATGAACGTTTCATACTCTATAAATTGAACCGTTACCATTTAGTTTTCAGAGCACGTAAAATCTAATAAGATTCTCACGTAGTTTCTCTTTTACGTGTAATCTAAAGTTAGAAAGGATTTCTTCGTTACTTTTTGCGTTTACGGCTTTACATTTCGAACTTAAAACGTGTTTTTATGATAAGTTATAGAGATGTACTTAATAAGTGTTTACTTATTTATATCGACGACGAAAGCATATTCATCATCATCATCATCATTCCAGCCTATTGCAGTCCACTGCTGGACATAGGCCTCCACAAGTTTGTGCCAAAAATGCGTGAAGTCATGTGTGTGGCCCATAGTCACCACGCTGGGCAGGCGGGTTGGTGATCGCAAGGCTGGCTTTGTCGCACCGAAGACGCTGCTGCCCGTCTTCGGCCTGTGTGTTTCTAAGCCAGCGGTAAGATGGTTATCCCACCATCGGTCGGCTTCTTAAGTTCCAAGGTGGTAGCGGAACTGTGTTATCCCTTAGTCGCCTCTTACGACACCCACGGGAAGAGAGGGGGTGGCTATATTCTTTGGTGCCGTAGCCACACAGGAAAGCATATTAATAAATTAATAAACGCTTTACACTCAACTGATCTCTCAGTACGATTCGCTCCTGTGTTGGGGGTCCGGAAACCCATACAATACACAAACACAACGCCCAGACCACGACTAACATCATATGGTCGATACAGATGTCTGTCGTGAGCGGGCATCGAACCCGCGACCGCCAGCGCAACAGCCAGTGCTATTACCGCTGCGCTAACGCGTCGTCATGTTAGAGTTTTCGCTTGTTACACTAGCAGTCACCATTTCAATCCTCATCTATATGGTACTAGAGCTATCAGCGTCGGGAATTGTTTTCCCGAATTTTAAGAAAATAAACATTTTTGAAATTATTTGATATAGAAGCAACACAATTTGAAGAAAAAAAAAGTTGAATTTTAATTATATATATTTTCCAGTTCTTGATTTTTTTAAAATTTTGTTGATTGATTTTTAATTAAGTACATAAAAGTATTTAGGAAATAAGTATTTTAGAAAATAACAAATACCGTAAAATAAAATAAATCAAACAAAATAATAACAATAATAATAATTCAAACTATTAAGTGAAATAAAAAAAAACATATGTCTTTATTTATTTTTGTCGACGGTATAATTGCATACGCTTCGGCCTGTAATATCCCACTACTGGGCATAGGCCTCTTTCCCCATGTAGGAGAAGGATCAGAGCTTAATCCACCACGCTGCTCCAATGCGGGTTGGCGGATGTATAATTGCATAAATAATTTAAAAAAAGTTTACTAGTAATATTTTAGTTTTACAAACGTCATATTATACAGTCGTGTGACTGATATTACGTCACTTCCGTTATATATTGTTACGTGTTAGGGTTCGAAGGATTTGGAGAGAAAGATCTGCTGACTCTTTTGGAGACTTTATTCACTAGCACTAGGTCCAACAAAAACACTAGGTTCAAACACTAAGCACTAACGATGACCTAAGTCGTAGCCAATGTCGTAGGTTTCGTTAGTATCACTCTTGATCACTAGTTTTCACTTTGAAGTCGCCTCGAAGATCGCTCAAACTGAACTGAACTCCCTCGCCTACCTGCGGCTATTTATATCGGCCGAGACGAGGCCCAGACCATTCTGGAAAGTTCGCGCATGTACCCGGTTTTCGAGACTATACTTCTATATAGTTCCTCTAACGCCATCTAGTATTAAGTAGAGAGTTTCATGCTGTCGCTGTCTTTGTGTGGTTTCAATGGTTGCCGCTAGATGGCGCTAATTTCTTTGTGTGTTTGTATCACTACTCCTCCCTTAGAGATGCTCGTCCCGAGCATCGTTGTTACTGCCATGGTAACGCGCCAAACGGTCTATGTGTACCACTTTGAATGTTCCTCTAGGTTGCTTTAGGCATGTCGATTCATTTTAAAAAATATCGATCTCCGATTCGATTCAAATCGGACATACTAGAATCGATTCTTGTTTAAATCGAGCATTAAAAGATCGATTTTCGATTAATCGAGCCAATTTCAAACATGGCTAATTGCCTAATAAAGATACAGGACATTATTGATGACCATTTACTGCAAATACAAGTAATTGGATAGAAGTATTATTAAATTAATAAACAATATCACGCCTATATTCCTTCGAAAGAATAGGTAGAGGTGGGAATCAAACCCAGGATCTTCTCTTCTCTCTTGCGACCACTAAACTAATGTGGCAGTTTAAATTTCTAGTCTCGCCTAAGTACTTGTAAGTCGGTTACTAAATTAATTAAATTTTAAGTTTATAAAATTTAGATAGGTTTAGGTTTTTATTTTTTAGATAGGTTAGGTTTGACAGCCGGATAGAAAAATAAAATGTTTTTTTTTTAACGCAAGTAACGCCACGTTCGGAAGCGTTCATAAATATTTACTCTATGACGCGTTCAAATTATTGACCAAGTACTACCAGTTGCTTTTGCGTCCGACAACAGCAAAAAATTAAAAAAACTAAATACCGCAGCCAATTGAGGAAGATTATCGCTAGTTCTTTGAATGGATCGGTCCGATTCGGGAGGTTAATGAATCGATTCATTGAATCGACGTAGGGTTCAAAATCGATCTGAAAAATCGATTATATTACTCTAAATAATCGATTTTTCGATTAATCGATTTTAAATCGACATGTCTAGGTTGCTTTTGAATCCTGTAAGTCACATCATTCAGTCGGGTAACCACTTTGTATGGGCCGTCCCACTTGGTCTGCAACTTTGGAGATTTCCCTTTCCGGCGGGTTGGGTTATGCAGCCACACCAGTGACCCTTCCTTGAAGCCGCTCGTGTTCGATTTCCGGTCGTATCTGGTTTTCATGTTCTCGCTTGACTGTAACCCATTTTCCCGAACCAAGGCGTGTATATAGAGCATTTTTTCCCTTAAATCGCTGACATAGTCTTGTACGGTATTTGGTCCCTCCGGTGACTCTCCAGTCAATAGGTCTACTGGTATTCGTAATTCTCTACCGTAATTGACATACGCCGGGGTAGCTTTTATGCTCTCATGGTCGGCGGTTCGGTACGACAGAAGGAAGACTGGTATATACTTGTCCCAATCCTTTTGTTTGTCGTCTACCAATTTCGCCAAATGCCTCTCACGGGTCTGGTTAAATCTCTCAACCATTCCATCAGACTGTGGATGGTACGCAGTGGTCCTCGTCTTATGCAAGCCCAAAATTCTGTACACTTCCTGGAATACTTGCGATTCGAAGTTCCTGCCCTGATCAGAATGGATTTCTAGAGGCACACCAAAGCGAAATATCACTTCTTCGGCTAACTTAGAAGCGACTGTTGTAGCTTCTTGGTTTGGTATGGCGAACACTTCGAGCCATTTGGTGAAGTAGTCCATGACGACCATAAAATACTTGTTTCCCGATTCCGTTACAGGAAATGGCCCCGCTACGTCAACTGCAATTCGTTCCCACGGTGCACCGACGTTATACAACCGCAGATTCCCACGACTCATGGTCTGTGGTCCTTTTACAGCAGCGCAAGTAGTACATTTGCGGCACCAATCCTGTACATCATTTCGACAATGCAACCAGTAGAATCGTTCTCGCACTTTTGTTAACGTCCTCTTGACACCTAGATGACCTCCTGATACGCCATCATGTATTTCACGGAGAACATCTAGTACTCTCGTTCTTGGGACAATTATCTGAAGGTGGAACTCTCTGCCGTTAGTCTTCTCCCATTTCCGGTAGAGTATTCCGTTTTGAAGTATCAGACTGTCCCATTGAGCCCAGTACGCCTTAGTGACAGCGCCAGTGGGTGCAACCTCACTCCAGATTGGTTTTACGTCACCCCGTTTCTTCCTTGTGATGATGTGCCGAAGGTCGTCATCTCTTTCTTGAGCTTCCCTCATAGCATCATTTTCCCAGATTCCCAAGGGACTTGTTCTTGTTAGCTTTAATGTAACTTCATTAGATTCTTGCTTAACACAATGTTTGCAGTCTTCCGAACACGGCCTTCGTGAGAGTGCGTCGGCATTCCCATGCATTTTTCCGCTGCGATGTTCCGCCTTGAAGTCGTACTCCTGAAGCTGCTCAATCCATCGAGCTACTTGACCTTCTGGGTTCTTGAATTGCAGTAGCCACTTCAAGGCTGCGTGATCAGTTCGCAGTAAAAACTGTCTGCCGATGTTGATGTTGAAATGTTGTAGCGTCTTTACAACAGCCAAGAGTTCTCTTCTTGTCACAAAGTAGTTTCTCTCTGGCTTGGATAAAGATTTGCTGAAATATGCAATAATTACTTCTCTTTCACCCTGTTTTTGAGATAACACCCCTCCAATGGCCGTGTTGCTTGCATCCGTGTCGACTATAAACCGACCTTTGGTTTTGTGGATATCCCAGGGTTGGTGTTTCACACAGATGTTTTTTCAGTTTCTGAAAAGAATCTTCACAAGTCCCATCCCAACTAAATTGTCGTTTATCTTCTGTCAGCCGATGTAATGCCTGGCTATCTCTGAGAATCCCTTAACAAAACGCCTGTAGTAAGCACAGTCCGAGGAATGCCCGCACTTCGGTTTTGTCCTTAGGGCTAGGCCATTTTTAGACTGCTTCCAGTTTCTCCGGGTCTGTCTGGATTCCATCACTGGAGACAACATGGCCGAGATAACTGACCTTATTCCTGAATAAACGACACTTCGCACGACACTTTTGGGTTCAACTTTAATTTGGCCCCTCTATTTTAGCAAAAACTCGCTCCAAGTTTTGCAAATGGTCCTTGAAGTCACGGCCGACAATTATGACGTCATCTAAGTAGACTAAGCAAGCCTCTCCAACTAAGCCTGCCAGTACACACTCCATGAGTCGCTCAAATGTGGCAGGTGCGTTGCACAATCCGAAGGGCATGACTTTAAATTGCCATAAACCTTTACCGGTCGAGAAAGCTGTCTTCTCCTTGTCTTTTGAATGAATTTCCACCTGCCAGTATCCAGATTTTAGATCTAGGGCTGAGAACCATTTCATGGCACTCAAGGTATCCAAAGTGTCGTCGATTCGAGGTAACGAGTAACTGTCCTTCTTAGAGACATCATTGAGACGCCTATAGTCCACACAAAATCTCGTGCTACCATCTTTTTTTTTCACTAATACAACAGGTGAGCACCACGGTTCAATAATCTTATTCCTTCTCATGTCCTCTAAAAGGCCTTCAACTTCCCTTTCCTTTGCGATTGGTATTCGTCTTGCTCGTTGACGAATTGGTCTCTCGCTTCCGGTATCTATCCGGTGCTGGACCACCGACGTTCTTCCAAGGTCCCCTTCGTGACTGGAGAAGATATTCGCGTAGCGCTGTAAAAACTTCTTGGCTTTCATGCTCTGCGAATAAGTAAGATTACTCTTGCAGTCATCGAGTAGCTCAGTCACTAATTCGTAGTTGTTGCTCTTTGCCAAGTCTGCGCCTGTCATCGAACTACACTTTTTCATCCAGACAACTTCTTCACATTTTCCAATGACGTCACCTTTGTTCAAGCAGATCTCGCGATCATCAAGGTTCAAAACCTTGACCACAGCGTTACTGCTTCCACTAACAAGGGTTCTCGCCGTCATCAGTTTTTGCGCCGATGTCTTGGTAGGTGTGTCTTCGATCAACACGCATCTGTTTGACTTTTTTTTCCAGTTGTCGGTAGTTTCACCAACACCTGAGCTTCTGTTCTTCCAGGTATAATGACTTTCTTTACACATGCAACTTTCCCGCAAGCACCACCAAGAATGAAGATTTCTTCTTCACCACACTTGAAAACTCCGTCAGTGACATTAATTGTGCAGTTATGTTTCTTCATGAAATCCAAACCCAAGATGCAATCATCCATATTCTCAGCCACGATAACGTTATGAGAGTATGAGTACCCCCCTACATACATCGTAACTGACATTTCTCCCAGGACGGGTATTGGCTGACCGGAGGCCGTAAGAAGCCGACAGTTAATTCTCCTCTTGTGTTCTCTTGCGGTTTTTACCAGCTTTGGGTTAATTATTGTTCTAGAGGCGCCTGTGTCTAGAGTCATTTTGCAATCCATCCCGTTAATAGTTCCCTGAATCGCAAGACTATCCCCGCTGCATGCCTGGGAGATAACAATTATTGGGTCTTCCTCCGCGTCAGCCAGTACTCGCCCTTAGTCCTGCCTTTTATTCGTTTCCCTGCTCCCGTGCAAGGGACGAAGCCCCTTGTTTCTTCAGCTCCTCTATTTGTTCCTCGATTCTTTTCATTCTTGCTATCTGGGTCTCCTTCTGCGGGCAGTTGAGCTACAGATGACCCCTTTCACCGCACTTATAGCACATAACTCCAGAACTTTTCTTCGTAAGAGCTTTAACCTCCTTGACTTCCTCAGAGACCTCGCAGATCTTATGGGTCTACCGTATGTCATGGCGAACAGCCTCGACCTCCAATTGCGCATGCTTCCTTTAACGATATATGGTGACGAAGCCTCACTGCAGCTCTGTCCTCCAGGTCTTTGATTCCTTCGACAAATGCTTGAACAGTATTCGTGTCAACCATCTTGGTGTCTGCTCCTGGATGTGCCTTCCTGACAAGTTTCACAATTTCCAACGCCCATTGTTGTAGTCCTTCTCCTGAGCGTTGGACTCTGTCACGCAGTTGGGCACGGAACACGTATTCCAGGTGTCGCTCCCCGTATCGAGATTCAAGTGCCTCCATCAAGTCGTGGAACCCGTTTCCTGTATGTGGCAGTGCTTCCAGAACCGACAAAGCTTGCCCTCTGAGCGCAACAGTGAGAGCGGTCAGGCATTACTCTTCCGTCCATCCGTTGGCAGTAGCAACCGTCTGGAATTGTTGACGATAAGCGTTCCACGGAGTAGTGCCGTGCCGTACGGAGGCACTTTCACTCTCGGTCCTTGCGCCACTCCGGTACTTCCACTAGACATCGCGGCTCCCGTGGTTTCAAGGCGCACTACTTTCTTCTGTAATTCAGTGAGGCCGGTTTTCACATTTTCAACATCCAATCCTAACCCGGTAACTCGTTCTTCCACTACGTCGACATCTTTTTGAAGCTTAGTCACCGCGTCACTAACATCTTTAACAGCCCAAAGCGTTTTTTCTTGGAGCTCTTTTTGTTTGCTCTTGTAGTTCTTGCAAAGCACCACGAATTTCAGCCTTTTGTTGCTCTTGTGATTTTTGCAATTTGAAACTTGTTTGCTCTTGTGATTCTTGCAAAGCACTACGAATTTCAACCCTTTGCTGCCCTTGTGGTTCTTGCAAAGCACCACGAATTTTAGCCTTTTGTTGCTCTTGTGTATCTTGCAAAGCATGAATTTCAGCCCTTTGCAGCTCCATTAATTTAATTAAACTTCCTAATTGAAGAGCCACTTGAGAGTCTGTAGAAGCTACGGTATTGCTGGTGGGCGTTGGAAGGTCTAGTGGGCGGGGCTTGAGACAAAGTGGGCGGGACTTGAGACAAAGTGGGCGGGGCCTGAGCTTGAGTAGGTGGGGCCTGAGCATGAGTAGGCGAGGCCTGAGCCTGAGTAGGTGGGGGCCTGAGCCCGAGTAGGTGGGGGGCCTGAGCCCGAGTGGGCGGGGCCTGCGTCCGAGTGTGCGGGGCCTGAGTTCGAGTAGGTGGAGTCTGGGGGCGTGGCCAGTGTGCGGGACATGGTAGGCGGGGTCATTGGGCGGGGATTGAGCCACGTTGGGCGGAGCTTGGTGCCCAGTGGGTGTGGCCTCCGCAGCTCGTTGTGCCCTTGCCCTGACGCCCCCTTGAAGTCTTCTCCCGGAGTCAATGGTATCTCCAAATCCCACTTCTGACACCAGTTGTTACGTGTTAGGGTTTGAAGGATTTGGTAAGAAAGACCTGTTGACTCTTTTGGAGACTTTATTCACTAGCACTAGATCCAACACAACCCACTAGCTATCACTAGGTTCAAACACTAAGCACTAACGATGTCCTAAGTCGTAGCCAATGTCGTAGGTTTCGCTGGTACCACTCTTGATCACTAGTTTTCACTTTGAAGTCGCCTCGAAGATCGCCCAAACTGAACTGAACTCGCTCGCCTACCTGCGGCTATTTATATCGGCCGAGACGAGGCCCAGACCATTGTGGAAAGGTCGCGCATGTACACGGTTTTCGAGACTATACTTCTATATAGTTCCACAGTAGTTCCTCTAACGCCATCTAGTATTGAGTAGAGAATACTTCTATATAGTTCCACAGTAGTTCCTCTAAAGCCATCTAGTATTGAGTAGAGAGTTTCATGCTGTCGCTGTCTTTGTGTGGTTTCAATGGTTGCCGCTAGATGGCGCTAGTTTCTTTGTGTTTTTGTAACAATATTTTTCTTACCGTTTTAGTCTCACATTTTTCTTAGTTCGGTCGCCCAGCCAAATGTCAAGCCTGCCGTAAGGAACTTCGTTCCAGTATTTGAAAAATTGATATTTTACCTGGACAGGTACAATGCGCACTGTTGAACGCAACCTCTACCGCCAGTCAGACAGCCCGTATGATGTCCGGGAGAGTGTGAGCGATAACATATTCTATAAACTGGCTTACCTAAAATTCTTTCTCGAAAACGTTGCTACCTGTTAGAAGAATATCAAATGTTTGTCGTAGTCGAAAAGTTTGTGTGTATTAATGTTTCTGGATATCTGAGACATACTCTGTAGATACTATTGGTAATGTGTAGGTAAAATCTTTTGCTTTTAATTAAATATTGTAATAACAATTATAACAGTTACTAATAGTATTGTCGAAAGATTGACCTTTTACCGTTTTAATCTACTTATTTTTATTTTATTTTTTACTTAGGTGGCAAAAAGCTACGATTCGCCTGATGGTAGGTGGATATCGAAGCCCGTAGACACAATACCAGAAACATTGCAAGTGTGTTGCCAATCCTATTCCCAACCCTCCAGTAGTATTATCCCACAACTGGGCATATGTCTATTCCCAATCCTACTCACCACAGAAACACCTTACAGCACTACTTTTGAGCAGGATATTTCCTCATCACTCATCATCACTTCAGCCTACCGCAGTCAATTTTTGGATACAGGCCTCCCCAAGTTCCCGCTAGACACTATAAATAAATAATAATAAATAAACGCTTCACACTCAATAGTTCCCAGTAGGCTTATATATAAGCACAAACGCCCAGACCGCGGCATATCTGTATGGCAAATACAAGTGTTTGCCATGTGCGGGTATCGAATCTGCAACCGTCAGCGCAACAGCCACAAACCAGTGCTGCGACCGTTGCGACAACGCGTCAGTTAGTCAGATATAGCGCGAACTCATGTGTTTTGCCCATAGTCACCACGCTGGGCAGGCGGGTTGTTATCGTATGGCAAATATTTGATACAGTACTCTAAATCGTTAAAAAATATTTTTAAAATAATTATATCGGTAACGTATTATTACGCTGAACGAAAATCAATATGCCCACGATCACAAGCCGTAGTTTTCATATGACACTTCAGCCTATCGCACTCCACTGGTGGACATAGGCCTCACCAAGTTCACGCCAGACATCCCGGTCTTCCGCAATCCTCATCCAGCCCACACCGGCAATCTTACGTAGATCGTCGGTCCAACGGGCCGGAGGACGTCCCAAACTGCGTTTGCCACGACGCGGTCTCCACTCCAGGACCCGTCTACTCCAACGGCCATCGGTCCTACGACACAGATGACCAGCCTACTGCCACTTCAACTTGCTGATTCTGTTTTCATATGATTTGGATATAATAATATCCGTGTATCCTGTTTCCACAAAAAAGGCTGACAAGGCTTTGAGTGTTAGTAGTTAAACTAACATGAGGATGTAAAAAAATTATTGTAAAGTAATGCTGTGGATAAAATACTTCGACTCGGTCAAATATATATTATTGTGTAGTCTACTAGCTAAATACTTCTTGCAAAATTAAATTTATATTTAATTTAGTTATACTTATAAACCTTTCTCTTTGTGTATATAGAGAAAAAGGCTTATATTCAGCAGCGGAATGTTTCAGGCAGAATTATTATAAATTCACATTTATCGAGAGATATATACAAGATATTTGAATAAAAAATATCTGAAACAACCTACAAATACGGAAAATAATAGGAAAATTAAGCAATTTCACCTACAGCCATATTTCAAACGAACCCCGCAGTACAGTTCTGAATTCAGTGTAAAGAGCTTCTCAATTGAGCTGTCGAGTTCATGCGTACCATTCATCAAAACCACTCGCGGTTAGGGTTGCCATTATTTTATTGAAATTGAAATACATATTTGATGTTTTATCTTAATTTATTAATAGACAATTAAATCTTACAGCCATTACACATTTTTTTAATTGATAACACTAAAATTGACACGTACTTTAGAAATTAAAATTTTTTTTAGTTATGTCTTAAGGGAACAAAGAGTGTGTGACACATATTTCACATTTCTTGGCCTTATAAATCGATGTCACCGGCTACGATAGCTCCGGCTACGCACGAAAAAGTGTCAAGTTCCGCCTGAGCCTAAGCGTGCTACAAAGAGCACGAAAAAGGCGATAGAGAGGCACGATCAGCCGAAGCGTTGGCTCGTGACACATTTATCTCACTTTTCGCATGACGTCAGAGCTAGCAGTTCGAAATAATTCAGTGATAATAATTCAAATCGATTCGTAAAAGAATACAATTTTTCAGTCAATGCTTCTTTTTGACGTTATCACGTAAAACTATCGTCCGTAAACCGACTTTACAGACAACCATTTTTTTTGCTGTATATGATTATTATGCTGTATATAAAACTTCATCGAATTTGAAAGAAAACCACTAAAAGTTGATTACGATAAATAAGAGGTCAACGACCTGACGAGGAATATTTTGTTACCATTAACGAAGAGCGTGTCTCCGAACCTTAGGGCACTTCTAAGTATTAAGCGTTAATAAATCTCATTTTCGCTTATTTTTATTCCACAGTAATTGCGTGATAAATAACGTATTTGACAAGCTAAAAGCTAAATTTACATTGAAATTTCTTATTAAAGTATAATTGAGCAGCTGTCATATCTATCTGTATCAAAATTAATTGTAAAACGTCTATTGTTGCTTAATGATTGATTAAGACAGCGTATGACGTTTCGAAATTTGAAATTAAAATGAATAATGAGTGGAAGATAGATATCCGGGTAAATCGGCGTTTACTCGTCTTCCATATTTAGCCCTGCTTCTTAATAAGAACACAGCTAACAAAATAGTAAGTAAGTTGTTTAGACTACTACTTTCTAGACTAATACCTTCTTTTTTATGTGGATACGATATGATTGAGTCTTTAATAATCCACTGCCATAGATTATACACTTATATCCACTGCTGAGCGTTCTCCACGTAGGAAAAATATTGGGACTTTATCCACCACGTTGTTCTGCTGCGGGTTGGTTATATGTCGTAATCAATTTATTACATAGACGAAATTATTTCATTTACCGTAGATATCTATTATAATAGTACTTACAAACACACCCACTCACATTCACATACAGCTATGAAAATATAATTAAAATTAGTCTTACATTTAATAGACTTATAACGCTGAATTTTTATTTCAATTAATATGTTACATTACAATCAAAGGGTATGTTTTTTCAACTTAAAATCCAAGCTATAATTCAAACTATCTAAGCCATTATGGTCACCCTACTATACGCTATCGTACACCTATTCACAGGTATTGTCATATATCACTTAGAATTTTATTTACGGCCTATCTCGCTCGGTAAATTATGTGTCAAGTTATTATAATCAACAGTGGCCCTATTGTAGTGGTTCATGTAGGTGCATAAGCACCGGCGGTGGCGCCGGTTCGATTCTCAATGGTAAAAATGGTACAAATATTTGTTTTCGTTTTCGCGGGTCATCCTACTGTACCATGAAATACATAAAACTGTCAGTCTTAGTAGCTATATTACAGACTTGGTTACGATCGTATGATTGATGATGATATTCGCCAACCCGCAGTCGAGTTGAGCGGTAGATTGAGCCCTGACGTTTCCCCTATATGGAGAAAATGCCCAGTGTTATGTTACAGGTGGAATCAATTATTAACAAATCAATAAATTTCTATGTTAACTATATTATTAATATTTTATACCAAGAATACCAAGCACCAAGAATATTGGACAAACCTAACCACCTGCAGGCAGACCAAGGAAGCTCTTCCGACGATCAACCCAGGATTGTCCCGCAAACTTCGCGGCTATGGGAGAGCCCAGCTCCGACTACTGGTCGGGGCTTTTACCGGACATGCCTTGCTCAACAAACACTTACACAACTTAGGTGTTACAGACAGCCCCCTATGCAGAGCGTGCATGGAGGCAGAAGAAACGGCCACACACATCCTGCTGGAATGCGGTAGTGTGGCGAACTACAGGGCGATACACCTCGGGACACCGAGGTCGCTCCGGGAAGTCGTCGGCAACGCAAGGGGTCTGCTAGGCTTCCTCAAGGAGCTAGGCTGGCATGAATGAAGCCCCCAGCCTACCACGCAAAATAGGCGCACTAAGACGTCGAGTTGCGGAGAATAGCCCGTGGATAATCAATCAATCAATCAATCAATAATATTTTATATTTCGACACAAGAATAATTTTGTACCGAATTATAAATATTAAATATATATTATTATAAAAAATTTATTTTGCCTCAATAATGATTATATGTATATGTCCAAACGTTCAGTAAACATTTGATGAAAAGCTTGATTTCGTTTAATGTGTTCTTCAAAAAAAAATTTCAAAACTAATTTGTTAATTCGAGAAACCGAACTATTTTCATTTATTTCTGAGAAAGTAAAGCACCTTAACAAAATATAAGATACCATTTTCAATAAGCTTTTAGCTGGTTATTTGACGCTGTATAAAGTTTTCATTGGAGTGTTTAATTCGTTGCTAAAGTCACAATTGCATTGACAATCTTTTGTTTTCAAAACTTTTCATTTCAGATGATGTCATTCCTATACATTTGGTTAGTTTTCTAATAGCGTTATCGATTGTAGATTGTCAACTTGGCTAAGCCTGCAGGTAACGTGTTGAGACGGAGACGTAACAAAACAATGAACATCTTCATCCTTTTAATGATAAAATTTTCATTGTAATACTGAATTTTTAAAATTCTTTCATCATCATCATCATCACAGCCTATTGCAATCCACTGCTGGACATAGGCCTCCACAAGTTTACGCCAAAAATAACGTGAACTCATGTGTTTTGCCCATAGTCACCACGCTGGGCAGGCGGGTTGGTGACCACAGTACTGGCTTTGTCGCACCGAAGACGCTGCTGCCCGTCTTCGGCCTGTGTATTTCAAAGCCAGGAGTTGGATGGTTATCCCGCCATCGGTCGGCTTCTTAAGTTCCAAGGTGGTTGTGGAACCTTGTTATCCCTTAGTCGCCTCTTACGACACCCACGGGAAGAGAGGAGGTGGCTAAATTCTTTAGTGCCGTAGCCACACAGCAAATTAAAATTTAATTTAAAATTCTTTGCTCCGTTAAAATTTAAAAGACGACGCGGTTGCGCAGCGGTCACAACGCTGGCTGTTGCGTTAGCGGTCGCGGATTCGGACCGGCACATGACAAACATTTGTATTGGCCATAAAAATGTTTATCGTGGTCTTGCTGTTTGGTCTTGTGTGTAGTGTGTACTTCCGAACATAGGAGAAAATCTTATTACTAGAGGCAGATGAGTGTGAATGTTTTTTTTGTTTCTTTGTTATTACTTTTTAGTTTAAAATAATCATTAAGAGATTTATTTATATCACATTCATAATTCCATTATATTCAAGTGTAACCTAATGCTTACTGTACCTAAATATCCAGTCTAACATCAAAAATTTAAAACCTAAATAATTACGTAATAAAAGTGGAATAAGTTGTAGCGACATCTATCACGCGGCATATAAACTAGAGAAAACTGACCTATCCTACATCGCGCTATCAAAGTTATCAAAGTGATTGAGTATATATACAAGAACCCGAAAACAACCGTTGGGCCAGTAGCCTACCAAAAACAACACCCGTCTGGTCGGAGGATCCTCCCTTTGCGATGGTGAATGAGGAACTTCACGACCTGTTCATCACTCCCCAAAAACTTTTGCTGCACTGCTAATTGACAATTTATCAAATTATTATTATTCTTTAATTCAGAATTAGCAAGTTGAAGTGACAGTGGGCTGGTCACCTGTGTCGCAGGACCGATGTCGATGGCCGCTGGGGCAGACGTGGAGACCGCGTGTTGGCAGACGCAGTGTGGGACGCCCTCCGACCCACTGGACCGACGATCTATGTTAGATTACCGGTGGTGGTTGAATGAGGATTGCGGAAAACCGGGATGTTTGACGCGAATTTGGGGAGGCCTTTGTACAACAGTGGACTAGGATAGCCCGAAGTGATGATGTGATGAGTGATTATTCTTCAAAATTATATCGTTTCGCTAAAGGTTTATTACGACTGGCTAGCTTATTTTGGTCGAGCACAGCAAACATAAGTAGAAGTTTTGCCGTTAATGTGGAAAACTTTACTATCTCTAAAACTCAATCTCTAACTCTATCTCGAAAAATCTACTATCTTTATCGCAGTTTACTGCTGGACATAGGCCTCCACAAGCTCGCGCCAAAAATGGGGTGAACTCATGTCTTCATAGTCACCACGCTGGGCAGGCGGGTTGGTGACCGTAGTTCCACTACCACCTTGGAACTTAAAAAGTCGACCGATGGTGGGATAATCATCCAACCGCTGGCTTTGATGAAGCTTATATCCAGCAGTGGATTGCGATAGGCTGAAGTGATGAATGATGATATTTTTTTATGTATTTTTTCTATGAAATTAGTAAATTATATATCATATATGCTTATATGTTTTATATTGTGTCAAAACAATAGTTACACTTGAGACCATTGATATTAAATTGTAAGAGAAGAGATTTTGTTAAGATGTACAAAGTTCCGTTGGCTAGGTTCTATATGTTAGCGTTTTTTCTTTAACTAGCGACCCGCCACGGCTTCGCGCTGATACTAAATATACTACAGAATGTCTTTATTTACAGCATGAAGCTAGCTGATAGCATGGTTAGTAACATAATAACAACATTCAGATATTTGTCGTTAGATTACACGTTGTTACAGAATGCGTTGAAGAAATAAAGGTTCACTGCTCGTTCCCCGATTTTGATAGCGTGATGATTTGTAGCCTATATGTTGACCTGACTTCTTAATAATATTCGTGCAAAATTTGAAGTAAATCCATGCAGTACTTTTTGAGTTTATCCCGGACATACATATAGACAAACAGACAAACAGATGAGTCAACAAACAGTCCGACGCTGACGGTTTTTTTTAAATGAAA
The DNA here is from genome assembly GCF_905220565.1 of Melitaea cinxia. Taxonomy (NCBI): domain Eukaryota; kingdom Metazoa; phylum Arthropoda; class Insecta; order Lepidoptera; family Nymphalidae; genus Melitaea; species Melitaea cinxia. Next base: position 4,249,272 of record NC_059421.1, on the reverse strand, counting down.
AGTCGCCTGTGGTATTTTTAAAATGAATGCATGATTAACAAAAGGCGTGGGCATTTTGAGCTCGTGGATGTAAAATTTTAAATTAAAAAAAAACTACTTTTTTTCATTATTCTCTTCTGAAGCTTTATTTGTGCTTGGCGGATGGTAAGCAATTACCGTAGCCTATGGACGACTGTTACACTAGGAGCATCACTGCGTTGCCGACCCTCGCTAGGAACCCTTGTAATTGAATAACAATTTACCACAAGAGCCTAAACCTATTTGAGAGCAGTATCAATTGGCTTTGATCTTCTGTTAAGTTGAAGTACTTTTCCAGTAGTCACTGTTTTCTGATGTACTCTACCATGATTGATATATATCTTGTAACGTATTTACGACAAGATACCAATATAAACATTAAATAATATAATGAATATTATTAAAGTACCAACCAAAAGAAAAAAATGTGTTCCTTAAATCCTCGATTGTTAGATTTTAATTGTTTTCGCTTGTTTGACTCGTTTACCAATTTCAACGTTTCACAACAAACCTTATACAAATATCACATTTCTGTCAACAGAAACTAATTAACAAACAAGGGACAAACAATAAAATATAGAAATGAAACACAATCTCGAACCGTGTAATACAACGGTAAATACGGGTTTATCGTCCAAGAAAATACATATAATAAAAAATATATCTAAACAGGTAGAATGTGCGTAACTTAATTAAACGAATAATACATTGAATTTTATATGGGTCTCGTTGTTAACATTTGATGAGGTACGAGGTTACTGGTCTTTGTTCGGTAAATTACACATTTCCTCAGTAGGAAATTTTAAAAGTTTAATTTTGAGGAAAGCTTCATTATGAGTTTGTTATTTTGTAGGCACATCATGAAGGAACTTATCTTGGGTGAAGTTTACTTGAAGTATGTTTTCATTCTTTGTGAGCGGCAGGTAGCGAATTAATTCGCTTTATTCTGTTGGTAATAGTTCGTAACGTCCCGATGTAGTCCGTAGTAGGATCTTTCATTACATTTTATTACTATGATTCTGAATAAATAGCTTCTATCCGTAACTCGCACAGAACTAGGAATAAGTTACCTATGTTGTTACATAAATAGCTATATTTCTAGACGGAATATCGAGTTAAAACGTTGACCTATTCCTCAGATTTTTAGTAACTACAAAGCTGTATCAAATTTTGTAAAATTTTAATCGTGTTACAAAAAATAACTCAGATATAAGTAAAATATATTTTGATTATTATTTTTAGAGCTTTCTTGTTTTGGTTTTGTTTACACGTAGTTATAAACATTTCTTATAGAGATAAGTTCACCCTTGCCAGCTTTCTTTGTAAATATGATTTTTACTTCGTTCTTTTAAGTGCAATCAAGAATATAATTAAATTACATTAATTTGCTGGAAAATTCGATACGACTTCAATAATATTCGTGGAGAAATTATATTTTTATAATAATATTTATATATATATAATATATAAAATAATATTTTTGAAGAAATTATTGACTTTCACTATGTATGTATATATATATATATATATATATATATATATAGTGACCCTGCTTTTGGGTGTTACATTCGTATTTATATATATATAATTTCTATGTATATTTACAAAAAAAAATTGCTGTAACAGTCGGCTGTTATTTATTTATTTATTTATTTATTTATTCGTAATGTACACCAAAATACAGACACATATAAAGAAAGATACAATACAAGATGTACAAAGGCGATGTTACCTATGACACAAACATTAAGTTGCTTACCGCAGGAGGTTAGACGACCGTGTGTGTAAAAAGATATTTATTAATTAATTTATATACTTCATTAGACAAAGAAGAATTCGACTGAGTGACTTTGTAAGAGTCAAAAGTTAATGAAACCGTTATCAATTTAATGACTCAGTTAAAAAAAAACCGCGACAATCTCGAAGGATATTGAAAAATTATATTTTTAATCAAAAGAAGATTTAAGAGACGCGCTCGGAATGAAAACTCGTACTCTCTTTGCATACTAAATTATCAATTTCGAGTAAAAATATTTCGTTATAAAATAAAGAATTTCATTTGAACTGTGAAAGATGTCGTTTACATGAATTAGTAAGTAATACTTCGTGTCTTGGTGTCAATTTCAACATCTTTAGTGTAATACAACAGAGATATGGAGTTTCTTTTTTTATCAAAGGAAATATCTCAAAATATTTGTTACGATTTAAACCCTTTTCTATTTTTATTACAGGGTTACAATATGTATTATAAAGTTTATATGTAAAATCAATGATATTAATACAGAGAACGACAATATGCTACCTGATAACGATTGTTACTTTATACAACAAAAAAAAAAATGACTTCCACAGAGAAGCAACGTGGCCGAATGAGCCTCAAATCATCCGTATAAATAGAAAGTCTTTGGCCAAAATTTGGAGGATCATAGGCTGTTTTAACTTAATTTGTTTTTGCTATTCTTGTTTTAATATATTTTTGCTTAAAAAAATATACATTACCTTAAAAAATACAACCCGAAGTAATAAAAATAATTTACTTGAGGGTCTTACATTTAAAATTTATTATAATATTTCAAGTATAAATTTACGTAACATTCCGAGTATCTTCAAGCAAAATTGTTTACCATAAATATCGCTGTGACGATATTGCATCGGAAAATTCCAGAATCCTCTCGGAAAATATAGAAGGATTTTCATGACGCTCCAAAATGCTACGAAGCTGTCTTAAAGTGTCAAGTTATGGACCGCTTCCGAAAATTATGTCACTCGTATCTATACATAAAGTGCACAAAGACTGTATGTACGTGAAACAGTCTGTAAAAGACGTTGAGAAGGTTTTTATTGTATGTATAAAATATTTTAAAGCATCGTAAACATCGTCCGTTGTATTAAACATAAACTGGATTAACTTCAAATTTAAAATGGATATTGCAAACTTATATTCTCCATATGCTATATCAAGGGAATGACAAAATAATTCTTAACACAGAAAACAGTAATAATAAACTGTACTTTGAAAACTCTTATGCCACACAAACACACACACACGCACACACGTTTAACGTATATACACTCAAAAAAACAGAACCCTCTTTCAATGGTCGGGTAACATTTGTTCCATTTCTCATTTAATATCATTCAGTAATTATATAAAACGTTCATTTCACGTTTTACGAGCAATTCTTTAATTACATTTTAATTATTCATAGCAAAGAAGTTAATAGACTTGTGTTTAAATTTGTTCTGAATGTGAGATCATTAGATTAAGTAGCGTTAAATAATAAATGTAAAAGCATTGGTTTGAATTGTGGAACTAATTATAGGACTCAAACATTTACATAAAAAAACAAAATGTGCTTTGATAATGTTTACATTAACTTACAGTTTAATCAACAAAGTAGTTTAGGTTATACGAAACAAATCTATTAAGAATATTTTAAAATGTAAACTCTGTCTAATCTCCGTAAAATAAGACATGAGTCCTCGACATACACACACAACTCGAACGCTTAGTACTATGACAAACATCTCAGCGAATTTGAGTATCGATTGACCGACGCCGACGTGTCATCAAAGTACAAGAACTATATATTTCTACTAGATCGCGACTTCATCCTTGTGAAATTTAAAAAGTTACCTATTGTTCAGTTCGCAGAGTTATAAAATAAATAAATTTCTAAAATAAAATTAGCCTAAGATACTCCTTATTACATCAGCTATCTGCCAGTGAAAGTCCCATTAAAATCGGTCCAGCCGTTTTAGAGATAAGCCGGAACAAACAGAAAGACAGACAGACAAAATTCTAAAAAATATTATTTTGGTATATGAACCGTGTATACATACATCCATCATCCACAAAAGCGCTTATTTTAATACTACAAGCAGACACTCCAATTTTATTTATTTGTATAGAAGATCTATGACTCAAATTCATAGTCAATAGTTTTAAGCTAAAAGAAATAACCTGTCGCGTTTGATGTTTAACAAACTAATTGTAAACATTTTATTTCATCCGCCTTACTAACGAGAGTTATAACTACATGTGGGAAGTTAGGATATATCCTAACAAAATCTATAATATAGTTTAGAAGTTTTACTAGAATGCACGATATAAACAGCTTAACGGCTTTGCAATAAACTACACAAAGATATAAAGACTGAGCAAAGTCAATAATAACCAGTTTTGATTAGTTTTATTCGGTTTTAGAATCGGATAAGACTTAAACCGGCTAAGCTATAAACCAGAACAGATTATTTTCTGCTGTTTGGATTCTGAGGAGTAGAGTTATTGGATGTTTAAACATGTTGATACATAAAAGATATTTTTTAATAAATTTATTTATTTTTAATTACGTATAACACGAGTTGTTTTATTTTAGAATAAAATTAATTGGCTATATTTAGATAGATAGAAAATCCTGTAATTAATTTAAAAAAGTTATTACGAAATTTAATGACGTTATACATATTTACAATTGATGCCTTGTACTTTTGTTTACATAGATATATCTCTTAAATAGAAATAAAGCGGTACGTGTAGATCCAGAGGCATTAGCCTGGACTAGACTTGAAACTTTTCGATTTTCCACCATCACCAAGCTAGATTGAAAACTGTTTATAAGTAATTTTTCCAGCAAAATCTGGTTTTCAAATTATTTCTGGGTCATTAGAGTACAGCCTCATCGTCTGCCCTTGTATGTATCTTTTTACTCTAGTTTACGTTTCTTTCAACATTCTTGTACTAGGAAATTTGAACTAGAGATTCTTGTAAGTCAACGGCGCAAATTTAAATGTAAAGTATTTTTTTTTAATTTGGATTTATTTTTAATACTTTAAAGTAGATATAAAATAATTTTTATCTATTGAACAGATGTGCGAATATCGTGTTTCATTCGCATTTTGGTACTTCTAAATATACAAATCGCAAACCGATTAAAACCTCTATAAAGTTTCTATATTCAACAAACTGATTATTTTGCCCACGAACTTTTAAATTTAGAAACATTTAATGATTTAATTTAAAATGCAAATAGTATATTAATATGATTAATATGATTTACGTGTCATACCGTGGCTGACACAAAACATGAATATAAATAGAATAGAAAATAGGAGCAGATGAATATTTAAAACTATCTGACTACTAAAATCATAACGCTACGAATAGAATTTTACATGAATTCATTGTTACTCTGTATATATAACTGATTAAATCTTCTTTCACATAATTTTATTGTAGTTTCTAGTTCATAAAATAGTTATTACAAAGTTCAAAGACTAATACGAGTATGTTTGAGTTTTTAGTACCAAATTGTAACAGACTTTTTAAATTAATTCTATATGAAATATTTAAATTTTTAAAATACATATAAAAGATAAAGGTCAATCAATCTTATGGTATACCGACCACTGTCAACTCTATTTATCCACATTATTATTAAGCTATAATTTTCTGCAATATCGAAGTACTTCTGTTATCAGGCGCTTAAAGATTTTGATGAAGATATTAACTGTCCAACAAACATGTATGTTAATATTGCATCCTTATTAATATATACATAGACAAAATACAAATATTAAACCCAGACTCAGGCGGGAATCGAACCCGCAAACAGCAGAGCAGAAAGCAGGGCCACGATAAACTGTACCAACAGTTGTCAAAATTTCCCCATCGAAAACCCAAGCACATTAAAGTTTTATTTGCAAGTATAATTTGTTACACAGACGGTATTGAAATTCCCGAACTAAAAAATAACCGCAAAATTGGATCGTTCACTCGATAACGACTCTCGAAAGTTCATACATACGTCACGAATGGATTTCCGGTGAAATACGAAATTTACCGATCCTTTGAGATGTTTATAAATTTCTCGCTGTGCTAATTTAGCTTCTTACTTTTAAAGTTCTTATACTGAGTTTACTTGGTAGATATTTCATTGAAACTAATGAGACATGCTGTGTGGCTTCGGCAGTAAAGAATATAGCCACCCCCTCTCTCCCCGTGGCTGTCGTAAGAGGCGACTAAGGGATAACATAGTGCCACTACCACATTGGAACTTAAAAACCCAAGCAATGGCGGGATAACCATCCAACTGCTGGCTTTGAAATACACAGGTCGAAGACGGGCAGCAGCGTCTTCGGTGCGACAAAGCTAGCCCTGCGGTCACCAACCCGCTTGACTATGGGCAACACACACGAGTTCAGCTCATTTTTGGCGCGAACTTGTGGAGGCTTATGTCCAGCAGTGCACTACGATAGGCTGAACTGATGAACGAGACCGAATTAATGTTTTTTTGTGAATATTTTATAAAATACGTTTTCGTGTAGTGGCGCATGTAACTGAATTAAATGTTAATTAAAAATTCGCACACACTTTATTACGACGACGCGTTGGCGCAACGATCACGGCACTGGTTTGTGGCTGTTGCGCTGGTGGTTGCGGGTTCGATCCTGGTACTGTATTGGCCATATAGATGTTTGCCGTGGTCTGGGTGTTTGTGCAGTCCTTGTGGGGCTCTCCACCGTGGCATGAGAGCACATTAAGCCGTCGGTCCCGGTTGTTATCATGTACACCTGATAGTAATCGTTACTCATAGTAGGGAATATATCCTCCTACTCGCATTGGAGCAGCGTGTTGGATTAAGCTTTGATCCTTCTCATATATGGGGAAAGAGGTCTATGCCCATTAGTGGGATATTACAGGCTGGAGCGATAATCTTTATTAAACAATAATTTTAGAAGGAACTTATAAGATTTTTTACTGTCTAACAAGAAGTTTGTGTTAGTTTTAATTGCTTGTCTTCAGACATATGTGTGAAAGAGACAACAATCTACATAAAAACAGGAGACAAACATCCCCATATTAGAAACAATGATGATAATTCATACAATAAAAGTTACAACATATTATTGATATCAACCTTCATTATCTGATTAAAGTCATAAAAATAGTAATAAAGATTATACTCGTAATAGGAGAAACGCACAATGTCGAGTTTAATTTATTTTTTCGGAAATTTGATACAAACAAAAATAATGATCACAATAAGCCGGTTATTATCCGGTACAACCGGTAAACACTCATTCATTACAAGAAAGAAGAAAATATTATAAACTTACATTTAAAATTTGTAGTTTTTGCTATAACTAATTTAGTAATCAATAAGTTAACTAACGTAATTACGAAAAACGTTCTCGTTAATTTGTAATTACAATGGAACTTGTTTTTTCAAATAACCTTAGCTAACCTTGTAAAAAATATAAATATATATACCCTGCCTTCATATTCAACTAATATGAAATTTCAAATTAGGAATTATGTGTCGTCACAACCGGTTAAGGCTACACGATGATAAGGGCGAGGAAGGGATTACCGGGAACAATGAAATATGTATGTCGTGATTTATAAACGTTCCCTTTTTCGCTTTGTTTGTACAAAACACACAAATAGTAACGAAATAATTTTAACTTTTTAGGGATATGTGTTAAATTAAGATAATTTTAATGTTCATGTGGTGAGTAAGGTTAGCAGAGCTCCTGGGGGGTTAGAGGTAGAGGCGGCAACGCACTTTCGATCCTTCTGGTATTGCAGACGTCTATAAGCTACTGTAGTCACTTAGCATCAAGTGAGCCGTATGCTTTTTTTTTTTGATTTGCTGACTTAGTTGTACAAAAAAAGTAAAGGTTTTTATTTGTACTATATAGTTGAACACGGCAGTAGTTACTTCAGGGTTGTAGATACGAGTTCCTACATTGTAGGAATTCAAAGATCAGATAATAAAATCTTCAATGTGCGGTAACAAGTTAGTATTTCCGTAGATATTCAGATGGGTCAATGTTGTCTAAGCAATAAAAGTATCCGAGATCTCGAGTAGATTCCGATCAGATCACTTACTATTGAAATTCGTTGAATACTTTCATGTTATGAATAAAAAATATATTCCAATAACGATTGTTCAACGTTCACTTGTGATCGAATCGATGTAATACTTCTGATATTGTTGAAAGTACTCACAATACTCGAGTGTTGTCAACTGTTGTATTATTTGAAGATAATAGTTTTTGTTTTATTTTATTACGTAATACTTCAATTGTAAGTAGGTTATAGTAAGAAACGTCTTGTTCTGAATTTAGAGCTCGACTGTGGAATTATGTACTATAGAAGATCGAAAGCAAATAATATTGTTCTCAATTAGTGTTGTGTTTCTGTGAATAGTGCGCTTACGATTCTTTTTTATTTCAAAGTTGGCAATCAAGCGTATGGTTAGCCTGACGGAAAGCGGATACCATAGCTGGACGTCTACGTTCCTGCTGTTATAGTGTACCTGGTCTTTGTAACTGCAGGCTTACTCTTGAAACTCAAACCTATTTGAAATTTAGGATTGGGATCGAGAACTTGTCAATCGGTACTCTTGAAAACTACACTAGCGCACGATTTGACTTTACAGTGGAATTTTATGTAACCAATAGAAATTGGGATTTCTCAATCTTATACATTTTTTTTTTTTTGCACTCTTGACAATATTTTGACGTTGACTATCGACTTGGGAATCGTGTTTGGGATCGAATTTACTCGTTTCAATAAAGTTAACTTTTCAGTGTTCGATTGTGTATCTTAAAGTGTTTTTTATTAAGATAATGGCGCGACTGGCGCTTATTTTTAACATATTAACTATGTATATTTTTATATTATAAACAACAATATCACAATCACACTATTAAAATAGAACAAAATACTTAACAATTAGCTTTTTATCCTCTTCTAACCTAAGGTAGCAATTTTTAAATATAAATCACAGTATTTATATTTCTAATATTGAAATAAAAATAACAGTATTTAAGTCTCTAATATCTTTTGTTTTAACTATCTTAATACACTTTTGTATTCACTAATTTAAGCTTAATAATGGTAAAATTGAAGAAATTATTACAGAAATAAATAAAGAAAGAAAATAAGTTAATTATAAATATAAATTAAGAAAATACGTAATTGAGATAATTTGAAATTTAGAAGTCTCAAAATTGCGCCAGTCGTGAGCTTTTTTTAACAACAACACACATTATCCCAGAATGTATAATATATCTTGCGTTTTTATGCTTAAAAAAATCAGTTTTAGGTTTAATTTAAGGAATTACAATATAATAGATAATAATTAATTATTGGAGTCACATTATAATTTAAAAAACATAAAATTTCATGAGTAAAATTTTATTTTCTTATTACTTATTATTATTATATATTGTCTATTAGTACTTTGTTCGAGTATTCTTATTCGCACACCAATCGTTTGTTTACTTCCTAACTGCAGTTTCTATTTCGTGTCCTATACCCAAAGGTTGTCTGGAAGAGATCGCTCTTTCAGCGATAAGACCGCCTTTGTACATCTTTCATTTTATGTTTTTTTTCTCTGTTGTTTCTTTTAATGGTGTACAATAAAGAGTATTATTATTATTATTATTATTATTTATTATAATGGCTACACCGGAAACCGATCGTCAATTCGATTCCAATTTCAATTCAATTGAAAGCTCGATTTTGTCAAGAGTACCAAAATATTACAGAATGGAACTGGAACTGAATTGAATTCGTGTTTTTGTGAGTCAAGAGTAAGCCTACTGGTCTTTGTCTTGTAATATTCTTACACATGTTACTTCTTCTTACCTATATCAAATACTACATAAACGATGAAAGAAACTTTAAACTTGAGTTTACTCCTTAACATTCGATTTTCATATAAGGCCCCCCGGTATGAAAAAAAAGAGGAGTGTACTGAACGAATGATCTATTTACGTTTGTCGTAACGCCATCTATTGGAACGAATAGGGTTCCGATTGATGACATTCGTTTATATACCATTCGATATGGTATTAATCTTTTTCTTTCTTTTTGGCCTATCTAGACAGTCGATCTGAAGGAGTAAAATTCAGTCGTGCGTCGGAGCTGAACACGCATTATTTTGTTCACTCCATTGGGCCTATTAAATTAACTATAAAATCTTTAATAGTCAATAAACAGATGAAGATTAATTTTTTTACCTAAAACTGTAATTCAATTTCGATAACGTTTATTTCGATTTGAAATGTATTCCAATGAATTGTAAAATTAAACGCAATAGGATAGCAGTATTACATTTTCGCATCAAGTTTGGCCGTGAGTCGATATGAAACTACAGAATTATTCATGCTTCGGCGCTGTAATAACACTGTCAAACTTAAAAGTCATGGCATACGATATTAAATGTCAGTGTAGAACACTATTTAATTTACACCGATAACCGATGCATAAATGTAATTATTGGTTATGCTGTATAGTTTTAGAAGTATTTTGGGAACTAATTATACCTGAAATTTGTAATAGTTGTTGTTATGTAATTTAAGTCGATAAAGTGTCTTTAAAAATTAATTAGTCGTTTCAACATTAACAATCGAAAAAAAAAAATCATCTATAAATATATATAATATATATCAGTAGAATTTTCTTATTTGTCGGGGGTCCGGAAATAAATCACGCCCAGACCACGAGAAACATCTATAATTATGTAAAATACAAATATCTATTGTTAGCGGGGATCGAACTCGCGACCGCCAGCGCAAGAGCCAGAGCTGTGATCGCTGCGCCAACGCGTCGTCAAACGTATTGTAAATGTGCATTAGAAATATGTTCTTCACTGTTTTTGCGATAATGGCTTACTCATAAAAGATAGATATATGCCGTCGCAGACTTTTTTGTAGGACTAAAGGACTTAAGATAAACATTTCTCTTATATATTATATACATATAAACTCTACAGTTTTTGCAGCGTACGCAAGAATAGCTCGCAGATGACTTGATGATGTTTTTTTCCGACTTATTTGACAATTATCGTTATATTTTGGACAATTCACACACTATCATTAAAAATTGCAGCATACGTGTTATTCTAATGTATAAGCTATATTATTGTAAACTTTCATTAAAATCCCTTCAGTAGTTTTTGCGTGAAAGGGGAACAAACATTCATATATCCATACATCTACACATCCATACATCCATACATCTTTATATCCATGGGCCACGGTAGCCGTTTAACATCAGATGGCTTCATCTGCTAGTTTGCCCCCATCCTTATTATAAAAAATAAATAAATAAATAAAAAAAATCCTTACATACATACTTTCGTGTTTATATTATTAGTAGGATTTCCATGTGACTACAGTAAAAATCTGTACATAATAATGTTTTTTGAAACTAACAGTATAAAACATTTAATTTGTAAAAATAATGACAACATACAAAATAATTCACGAGGAATTTAACACACAAATAATATTAACAAAATTAAAAAGTACATATCGTCAAATTAAAAAGTCGCTTCCGTAATACGATAAATAGCAATAGAAATAGCTATTTATTTTACACTGCTAACTAAAACATAGTAAAGTCAACCGCTCAATGATAACTTAAGTATTTTAGGTCACCGGTAAAAGTTAAGAGGAAGAAAACTTTAATACAGCGAAAGGCAAAGAGATATAGATAAAATACTCCAAAAGGTAGTTAATTTACCTTAAGTGGTAACAATCGCATAATCTTGGTTTGAGTGGTCGGATTTAAATATTCTTTGGGTTCTCAGTTAAATCCTTTTTTGTGTATTTTAAATATGTTATAAAAAATATCCCTTGTGGAAACTCAGAATCCTAACGTACTCGTACCATTATTGTAATAAATCTTAGTGTATGACTGTACTTTTCCAACATTATTTTCAACTTTTCAACAGAGTCTCCTTATTATTCTAGTCCGTACCTAACACCTGGATAAATCAGTGGATTCAACTTGAATTGTTACTGTGAGGTCGTAGGTTCAAATTTGGGTTGGCATCGCTAAATTTTCAAGTGTTAAATTTAAAAATTCAACTCACGGTGGCGATAAAGGAAAGCGTCTTGAGAAAATCTGTGTCTTGAGAAATAATGGGGGAAATGTATGTAACGTATGTTTACAACCGATCAGCTTACAAAATCTTTCGAGAAGAGAGACACAGTAAGAGGTTGGTGAAAAAAATGTGGTTACTGAACTCTCAGCCGTTTTTTTTTAAATTATTGCTGGCCTTGAAATATGTTGTAGCAATATAGGTGGTCTTAATGTGTGTTAATAAACACGATCTAAATATTTTTCAGCATTACAAAATGATAAGTGTGTACTGCTTTAAATTATTTGCATTGAGTCTTTAGTTGGTACTTTTTGATTTGCAATACTAATTATTTGTTTATAAAAGTTATTTATAATCGTTTTAATAACCTTTTGCTGCTAAATTTTTTTAAACATAACAGAAACCTGAGAAGTTTGTTTAAGTCTTTTTTTATTCATAGTCTCCTTAACAGTTCCCTTTCTAAACGGTTTTTAATTATATGACTGTTGCATTTTTAAATATAGCAGGGATTCGTACGATTTATTTTTGTGTTACCCACGCATTAGGAAATTCTAAAAGTTTTTTAATATCAAAAATCGACCGTTTCAGCGGGGATCGAACCTGCATCTCCGACTTACCGTGTCTGTGCTTTAGCCAATAGGCTAATAAGTCGGAGATGTAGGTTCGATCCCCGCTGAAACGGTTGATTAAAAAATTGTTGATAACAGGGATTTTGCAGATTATATTTAATTTTCTTTTATTCAGCTTACTTTTTATACGATTCAGCCTGTAATATCCACTGCTAGGCATAGGCCTCTTCCTCTGTGTAGGAGAAGGATCTGAGCCTAGTCCACCACGCTGCTCCACTGCGGGTTGGCGGTTATATTACCTACTGTGAGTAACGATCGCTATCAGGTATATTAACTTACTATTACAATCCCGTGTATGGAACACGTGAATATTCTATTTTCGAGGTCTAAACTCTCCATGAAAATTATTCTCACTTTTATCGACTAGCCCGTTGGCACATTTTGTAGTGACCTTGCTTTCTGATCCGGGATCGTGGGTTCGATTCTAACCCCGAGTCTGGGTGTTATATACAATATTTTATTTATATATGTAATATTCATATGTATGTTTATCAAAAAAAAAAAAAAATGTAGCTACGCCAGTCGGTTGCTTACTTTAGGAACAGATGACCATGTGTGTAGGTTGTAAATATTTATTATTTATTATTCATATCGGAGAAAGTTCTGAAATATATGCGAGTATTTTTCGTAGCATACATTTGTACATAAACATTAATTATTAAAAATTGCCAAAAGTTAATCATTAATTATATAAGGTAAGATATTTAAAATCTGAAAAATTTGTTTTATGATAACTAATCATTTTGTATTCACCTCGCCAAAATAACTTTGCGCTCTCAATGTACGTAGGTTAATTCAAATATCTTACAAAAAAATAACCATCCCCAAACTTGGATGATTGTTTGTTTTGTTTGTTCCTTACTATAAGAACAACGTTTTTTTATAAAATTAAATTTAAAAACATCGAAGTATAAAAAAAAAATGCTGTCCAGAGTTTGTCGTGTCAACTTGTATATAATGGTATGACATCTTGGTCTTCCACAGTAGTCACTTAATTGCATGTAATAATTAAAAATTATATTTTATATTATTAAATACTTTGTATTTTCCCATTTATTATAGTTACGGCGTGGTGTTCTGGAACTCGACCGTTCCGACTATAATAATTTGCACCCGTGCAAAGCGTTTTGTCACAGCGACCCTTGAAACTATTTCCATGACGTAAGACGTAATGTGTCTACGCAGGTAGTTACCCAGTAAAGGGTAAATCCTCATTCTTAAGGGACTAGCTTCAATCCATTACTTATCTCGCTAGCATTACGACTAATTTTAGTGTGCTCATAAATAACGTTAATAATCATTAAGAGTTTTACTAAAGGTATAATTTTTTTATCACAAGTGTATAGTTTATCTGGTGAAAAGCGATTACAATGGACTATACACGATACCAGGACCACCAGAACCTGGTTACTTTACCAAGGGGTACATTAGTTGAGAGCATTATTATTTAGCTGTGATCTTCTGTAAGGTTTGTGATGCTTCTTCAGTCTGACTGCTCTAGATTTTGAACAATATACTCCCCGCTGTTTCCTACCTCGTCAAAGTATCAGGGCAGTAATTAACGTAAACACAAACAAATAAAAGAGCGTGCTTTAGGTCACACAACTGAAATAAAATTTCGTAAAAACGTAACTCTTTCTCTTTCTATCTTCACTGACTTATATCTCCTTCTCAACATCGATTCCCTTCGTCCGATCACTCTTTTCGTAACGCTCAAAGGTCAAGCGTGCGTATATAGTATTCTTATGTGGTTATAGATAATTACAATATCATGTTGAACCATTGTCTATTCAAATGTATTGGTATACCTATTGTTATTATGTTGAAGGTATTAACGACAAATTAGTAGTTACTTACAATTCTCGTCATTGTATTGACGACTTAAGGTGTAGTGGTCACATAAACTTGGTATTACAATTTGCAGTCGCAGTTCGATCTCCGGTTTTTGCTTCTTCTTGACAAATTTGTATATTTAATTATGTAGTATAAGACAAATGTACTAAGGTAGACGCAATGTTCATGAACATTATTGGTATATCTTCTAAATATAGGAGCAGGGTAGGAGCTTATTCACCATGCTGTTCCAATGTGGTTTGGCGAATCATCTCGCGACCATAAATCACAATCGCTATTGATCTTTGATAAATACCGAGGGATAACTATATACCGAGGGGGTCCTTAACTTGGTAACTTATAGCCTACGTGAGATTTACGCGATCAAACAAACTACCCTGCTTTCCTATGTAGGTGCATCAATAGAAAAGCTTATTAATCAAATTAAAATACTATACATTAAATATGTAGATATATTTATAATAAATTAACACAAATTAATCCGTTTCAATTTTAATTTTCACAAGAACTATTTATAAATTAATTAATACATTTATTAAATCTTAAATGTATATTCATATTTTTCATTAGGTACATAAATATGATTTAATTATATATGCATAAAGTTATTCCTGATTAACGATATAATTCCAAAGAATTTTATCGTTATTATGACATCTTTAAAGAGTATTTTTGTATTGGTATATTTTATATAGCGTCTATTAATGTCCAGTTCTTATATTAAAGGAACGATTCGTTTGTCTTACGAACAACTTATAATCAAAACTAGCTGTGCCCGCAAATTCGTCCGCATGGCATTTAACAAAAAAGTTATTGTTTTATTTTAAATATTTTTAAAATAAAAGTAGCTTAAGTTACTTCTTATTATGTAGCCCATGAAATTACCTTCCAAATCGGTCCAGCCGTTTCAAAGATTAGCTCGAACAAAAAGACAGACAACAGACAAAAATTTTAAAAATATCAATTTGGTATATGTACCGTGTATACATCCATATGCGTTTAGTAAAAAGCGTTTATTTTAATACTAGCTGTGCCCGCGGCTTCGCCCGCGTTGAAATCAGTGTGTCACAAAGTTTTCGAGGCAAACTTCCAGTCAAACTCTCATCAAAATCGGCTTAGCCGTTCAGTAAATTTTGAGGGAATCGATCACATACACTTTTGGGGACTTTGTTTTATAACACACAAACTGTTGCGCGACTACGACTACGATCAAGATGTTTATCGCAAATTATTTCTTTATTTCAGTCACTTGAAATGCTTATCACGCTGAGTAACTTTTGAAAAGACACAATTTAGTATAATTTAATAGTTATTTTTATAAAACCTCCCTATACACCAAATTTTTAGTTTTATTTTCAGGCTGCAGTATAAATAACCTATCAGGCGAACTTATAGCTACTGTATATGTCTCATACAAACTATCAACCCCAATTAAACCTCCTTAGCGGTGGAATATCCCAAAATCCGTTCTTAGCGGAAGTCTACTAACTATAATCTACCTCCCTGCTAAATTTCATCTTTGTCCATCCTAGATGGATGGATCATCCAGCGGTTTTTGCGTTCTCGTGATGAGTGAGTCGTGAGTAGTGAGTGAACTTTTAAAATATTTTAATTTCCATTTGTTTTCTAAAAATACATTATTTGGACATCTTTTCACCATTTATAGAGTATAAATTTCAAATTTCAAGTCTCTTACTTCAAAAACATAGGACTTTCATACAAACTTCCAACCCCCGTTTTACCCCCTTAGGGGTCGAGTTTCGTAAAATTCCTTCTTAGCGGATGTCTACGTCCTATAAGGAGTCTACCTGCCAAATTTCAAGTTTGTAGGTGTTATAGTTTCGGAGATTTCGTGATGAGTGACCTTCCGCTTTTATATATGTTTAAGATATAGATAACAAACATACACTCCAATTTTATTTATTTATTTAGATTCGAATATTTAAAATTATTGTGGCATAACTATAATCTATAATATATATAAACGTGAAAGGTCATTCATCACGAAATCTCCGAAACTATAACACCTACAAACTTGAAATTTGGCAGGTAGGCTCCTTATAGGAAGCAAACATCCGCTAAGAACGGATTTTACGAAACTCAACCCCTAAGGGGGTAAAATGGGGGTTGGAAGTTTGTATGAGAGTCATATGTTTTTGAAGTAAGAGACTTGAAAATTAAACTGTACGCTTTTTATAAAATGAGAAGGTGTCCAAATAATTTATCTTTAGAAATCAACTCCCTTTTGGGGTTAAAACGGGGGATGGTAGGTTGACTCACTCATCACAAAATCTCCGAAACTATAACACCTATAAACTTGAAATTTAGCAGGTACGCTCCTTATAGATCGTAAACATTCGCTAAGAACGGATTTTACGAAATTCGACCCCTAAGGGGTTAAAACGGGGGTTGGAAGTTTGTATGAAAATCCTATGTTTTTGAAGTAAGAGACTTGAAATTATAAAATATAATATAATATATAATTATAATTTATAATTATAAACATAATTAAAACGTATGCTCTATAGATGGTGAGGTGTCCAAATAATGTATCTTTAGAAAATAAATCCATTTTGGGGTTACAACGGGGGATGGTAGGTTGACTTAGTTATCACGAAATCTCCGAAACTATAACACCTACAAGCTTGAAATTTGGCAGGTAGGCTCCTTATAAGGCTTAAACATCCCTAAGAATGGATTTTACAGAACAGGAGCAGAACAGAATAGAATAGAACAGAATAAGAACAGAACAGAATAGAATAGAACAGAATAGTACAGAACAGAATAGAACAGAATAGAACAGAATAAGAACAGAATAGAACAGAATAAGAAGAGAAAAGAATAGAATAGAATAGAATAAGGACAGAACAGAATAGAATAGAACAGAAAAGAATAGAATAAGAACAGAACAGAACAGAATAGTAGAGAACAGAAAAAAACAGAACAGAACAGAATAGAATAGAACAGAATAAGTACAGAACAGAATAGAACAGAACAGAATAGAACAGAACAGAATAGAAAAGAACAGAATAGAACAGAATAAGAATAGAATAGAACAGAACAGAATAGAACAGCATAGAACAGAACAGAATAGAACAGAATAAGAACAGAACAGAATAGAATAGAACATAATAGTACAGAACAGAATATAACAGAATAGAACAGAATAAGAACAGAATAAGAACAGAATAGAATAGAATAAGGACAGAACAGAATAGAATAGAACAGAACAGAATAGAATAATAACAGAACAGAACAGAAGAAAACACAATAGAACAGAACAGAATAGTAGAGAACAGAAAAAAACAGAACAGAACAAAACTAAACAGAGTAGAGAACAAAATAGAATAGAACAGAACAGAATAGGATAAAACAGAATAAAAACAGAACAGAATAGAACAGAACAGAATAGAACAGAATAGAACAGAATAGAACAGAACAGAATAGAACAGAACAGAATAGTACAGAACAGAATAGAACAGAATAGAACAGAATAGACCAGAATAGAACAGAATAGAACAGAATAGAACAGAATAGAACAGAATAAGAACAGAACTTGTGGAGGCCTGTGTCCAGCAGTGGACTGTATAGGCTGTAATGATTGGCAGGTAGGTTTCTTATAGGACGTAGACATCCCCTAAGAAGGAATTTTACGAAACTCGACCCCTAAGGGGGTAAAACGGGGGTTGGAAGTTTGTATGAAAGTCCTATGTTTTTGAAGTAAGAGACTTGAAATTTGAAATTTATACTCTATAGATCACCATCTATAGAGTTCTTTTCACCAAAAGGTGTCCAAATAATGTATTTTTAGAAAACAAATCGAAATTAAAATATTTAACTCACTCATCTCACTCATCACGAGAACTCTCGAACGATTTAGGATGGACAAAGAAGAAATTTAGCAGGGAGGTAGATTATAGTTAGTAGACGTCCGCTAAGAACGGATTTTGCGATATTCCACCGCTAAGGGGGTTTAATTGGGGTTGATGGTTTTTATGAGACATATATAGTAGCTATAAGTTCGCCTGATAGGTTATTTATACTGCAGCCTGAAAATAAAACTAAAAATGTGGTGTATAGAGAGGTTTTATAAAAATAACTATTAAATTATACTACCTGTGCCCTTTCAAAAGTTACTCAGCGTGATAAGCATTTCAAGTGACTGAAATAAAAAAATGCGTTAAACGTCTTAATAGTATTGCATATATATCTTCATAACCACGCGGATGTAGTCGCGGACAACAGTTAGTGTATTATAAAACAAAGTCCCCAAAAGTATATATGATCGATTTCCTCAAAATCTACTGAACGGATTTTCATGCGGTTCAAGAGGAAGGTTTAAGGAACGGCTAAGCCGATTTTAATGAGAGTTTCACTGGAAGTTTGCCGGGAAAACTTTGTGACACACTGATTTTAACGCGGGCGAAGCCGCGGGCACAGCTAGTAGTTATATATAAGTAGATATATTCTGTCGTGACACTTTTCGTAAATAACGATGTCTTCTGCAAAGTCGTAGTACATTATCGGATTTTACGAAACTCGACCCTTAAAGGGGTAAAACGGGGGTTGGAAGTTTGTATGAAAGTCCTATGTTTTTGAAGTAAGAGACTTGAAAATTAAAATGTATGCTCTATATAAGATGAGAAGGTGTCCAAATAATTTATCTTTAGAAATCAATTCCCTTTTGGGGTTTAAACAGGGGATGGTAGGTTGATTCAGTTATCACGAAATCTCCGAAACTATAACAGCTACAAATTTAAAATCTTCAAGTAGGTTCCTTATAGGGCGTATTTTACAAAACTCGATTCCTAAGAGGGTAAAACGGGGGTTGGTAGTTTGTATGAAAGTCCTATGTTTTTGAAGTAAGAATCTTGAAATTTGAACAAAACTAAACAGAATAAAGAACAAAATAGTATAGAACAGAACAGAACAGAATAGAATAGAACAGAATAAGAACAGAATAGAACAGAACAGAACAGAATAGAATAGAACAGAACGGAATAGAACAGAACAGAATAGAATAGAATAAGAACAGAATAGAACAGAAGAGAACAGAATAGAACAGAACGGAATAGTAGAGAACAGAAAAGAACAGAACAGAACAAAATAGAACAGCGTAGAACAGAATAGAACAAACCTAAACAGAAAAGAGAACAAAATAGAATAGAACAGAACAGAATAGTACAGAGCAGAATAGAAGAGAACAGAATAGAACAGAATAGAACAGCATAGAACAGAATAGAACAGAATAGAACAGAATGGAATAGAACAGAACAGAACAGAATAGAATAGAATGGAATAGAACAGAATAGAATAGAATAGAACAGAATAGGAATAGAACAGAATAGAACAGAAAAGAATAGAACAGAATAGAATAGAACAGAATAAGAACAGAACAGAATAGAATAGAATAAGAACAGAATAGAACAGAATAGAACAGAATAGAATAGAATAGAACAGAATAGAACAGAATAGAATAGAAGAGAACAGAATAGAACAGAATAGGACAGAATAGAACAGAATAAAACAGAATAGAACATAAAAGAATAGAACAGAATAGAATAGAACAGAACAGAATAAGAACAGAATAGAACAGATAGAATAGAATAAGAACAGAATAGAACAGAATAGAACAGAATAGAACAGAATAGAACAGATTAGAACAGATTAGAACAGATTAGAACAGAATAGAACAGAATAGAATAGAACAGAATAGAATAGAATGGAATAGAACAGAACAGAACAGAATAGAATAGAACAGAATAAGAATAGAACGGAATAGAACAGAACAGAATAAATTAGAATAGAACAGAATAAGAATAGAACAGAATAGAAAGGAAAAGAATAGAACAGAATAGAATAGAACAGAATAAGAACAGAACAGAATAGAATAAGAACAGAATAGAACAGAATAGAACAGAATAGAACAGAAAAGAACAGAATAGAACAGAATAGAACAGAATAGAACAGAATAGAATAGAAGAGAACAGAATAGAACAGAATAGGACAGAATAGAACAGAATAAAACAGAATAGAACAGAATAGAACAGAATAGAACAGAATAGAACAGAATAGAACAGAATAGAATAGAAGAGAACAGAATAGAACAGAATAGAATAGAAGAGAACAGAATAGAACAGAATAGGACAGAATAGAACAGAATAAAACAGAATAGAACATAAAAGAATAGAACAGAATAGAATAGAATAGAATAGAATAGAATAGAACAGAACAGAATAGAATAGAACAGAATAGAATAGAACAGAATAAGAACAGAACAGAATAAGAACAGAACAGAATAGAACAGAACAGAATAGAATAGAACAGAACAGAATAGAATAGAACAGAACAGAATAGAATAGAACAAAATAGAACAGAATAGAACAGAATAGATTAGAATAGAACAGAATAGAACAGAATAGAACAGAATAGAACAGATTAGAACAGATTAGAACAGAACAGAACAGAATAGAATAGAACAGAATAGAATAGAATGGAATAGAACAGAACAGAACAGAATAGAATAGAATGGAATAGAACAGAACAGAATAGAACAGAATAGAACAGAATAGGAATAGAACAGAATAGAACAGAAAAGAATAGAACAGAATAGAATAGAACAGAATAAGAACAGAACAGAATAGAATAGAATAAGAACAGAATAGAACAGAATAGAACAGAATAGAATAGAATAGAACAGAATAGAACAGAATAGAACAGAATAGAATAGAAGAGAACAGAATAGAACAGAATAGGACAGAATAGAACAGAATAAAACAGAATAGAACATAAAAGAATAGAACAGAATAGAATAGAACAGAACAGAATAAGAACAGAATAGAACAGATAGAATAGAATAAGAACAGAATAGAACAGAAGAGAACAGAATAGTAGAGAACAGAAAAGAACAGAACAGAACAAAACTAAACAGAATAGAGAACAAAATAGAATAGAACAGAACAGAATAGAACAGAATAGAACAGCATAGAACAGAATAGAACAAAAATAAACAGAATAGAGAACAATATTAGTATAGATTTTCGAATGTAAGAACCGGACGTAGTAAATAAGTATAGGCTTCACTCTCAACGCCCTTTAGTAGGGTCAAAAACTTTTCTCGAGGGTTTGGAAGAAATAAGACAAATATCCAGACAGTGACAATCATCTGTATAGCCTATACAAATCATTGTCATATACTTTTATCGAATCTGTGACCGTTAGTACAACAGCCAGTTTCTGTGACTACTGTGTCAATACATCGAAAATTGAATTATTTATTAATGTGATGAAAAAAATATTAATTTAATATTATAATGAACTTTTTCGGATTTTATCGCGGTTCATCAAGTTTTTTAAATGCTCGTTTCGGATAAGCAACGATGGTCATTGGAAGACAGGTCCAAAGTCCGTGACGAACGAGTACGAGTTGTTTCATTATAATGAGAGGAATTCGCGTAAATATCAGAAAACAATAATTCAGTATGTAGATAATCTAAGTAATAATGCAATAATATATTAGATATACATTATAGTTATTGCTAATGACAGGTTCCAATATTTTATCAATCTTTGATTTTACTGCCTAGAGATAGAAGTTTGACTTAAGCTTCCTACGAACTGTGTCAAAATTTAATCTATAGTAAGTTAAATAAGAGATAAATTATTATTGGAACGGTTAGTCATTGTACAGTATTGAGTTAATTGTGTACTAGTATAATAACCGCTCTGGTATAGTGGTGGGTGTAGGCGCCTAAAACACCGGTGGTTTGCTGTCTCGATTCCGCTCGGGATTTGTTTGTATTTACAAATATTTCTTTTCGGTTTGGTTATCTTCTCCACGTGCCTCGGTGAGCAAGTTAAGTTGTCGGTCCTGGCTGTTATCATAAATACCTGGTTGCGATCGTTATTCATAGTGGAGAACATATCCGCCAACCTGCAGTGGAGCAGTGTAGTGGATTAAGCTCCAATCTTTCTCTTACATGGAGAAAGAGGCGTAGATACGTATTGCCGTAAACGTACTTGCGTGTAACCATCCAAACACATACAACTATACTCCATATTTCATGTCATAACTACACTACACAAATGCTAAATGTGTTTAAGTGACCTATATTAATGTATCTTAACATATTATCATGAAAATACATAGTTTAGTTGCAAACCGTCCCTGGAGGGTTACCGAAAGACACCGATTGCGCGATTCGTTATTATACATGTATTTATACAAGTTATTGGTCTACATGGGATTCAAGATGCTAGTATTAGAGAAAGTTATTTCTGTAATAGTTACTAGATTTACTAATCAACTAGACTGACATAGAATGACACGATAATAAGAAGATTAATCAAATAAATAACTATGCTTAACGTTCACTTACGGTCGGTTACGTCGGTTTAAGGTATCAGCTGGCCGATATAGATACATACTTTTCGTAATAACAATAATCGTACATATAAATAATTCGTATAAAGATAGATATACATATATTCATAGGTCGAGACAGGAATCGAACCCCTTTTTTTTACGTGGGGAATCATGGATATCCACCGGCGCGGGGGCGCCAGATGGTTATTTCGGACTCCTACTGACTAAAAAACCACCACCTGTGAGCAGTCGTCCACCTGGGTGGGGCGAGATGAGGTCGCGCTAGCATTCGCCACTTCGCACCGGGCCGCGGCCCATTGGTGGGGTGACCTCACTCACTACAAGGCCACCCTTCAGACTTGTGGGGTCGTTTCATCCGGCCGGCCGAAGTCTCCCGACTATTGGTCGCCAACCCCACTGTTACGAGGGGGGAGGAGGTGGGTAAAACATCTCCTCCTTGCCCCCGTACGTCTGAACCCGGAGTGGGTCAGCGGAGGCGTCATTCTCCCTGGCCTGCTTCGCGGCCTCTTTCTGCTTCATTACCTCTTCGCAGAAGAAGACCGCCGCCTGGGAATCGAACCCAGGACTAGAAGGCTTCTGCCCGGGGAAGTTGTTGGATCTCCTACTGGGCGCGTCCCCCGGGCGGACGCCGTGCACCCAGGCGTGGGAGGTCAGACCTACCGGGCTTAGAGAAGGGACGTTCCTGGACATGTGTCCCCATTCTGCAGACGGTAGGCTGGTCCGGTTGAGCGTCCCTTAGGTGGGATGGCCGGCTGATCGGGGGATCTTTGGCTGGCTTGAGACCACGTTCCACGCGTCGTCGGGAGGGGTGGTCTTGTGGGTGCATGCTCTAGGTGTCGGGGTTTGCATGATCTCATTCGGGCCATCCACCTGGACGGGGTGGTGCATGCTAGCGTGATCTTATCTCGCCCCACTTAGGCGGAGGTCTGCTCACACGTGGATGGTTTTTAGGAAGTAAGAGTTTGTCACACTATGAGGTGTCCATGAGGATTTTCCCCACGTAAAAAAAGGACAAGAAAGAAGGCTCATTGCAAACTGCGCCATGCAAGGCATCACTATGAACTAAGTTATTTAAAGCTATGTGAATCTTAAAAAGATAATAAAGAGAGAGTATAGCTCAGTATGTTTATTATAATTGAAATGTTTATGTTGTTGTAGGTTAAGAGTTAACCATAAAACACCTACTATTTCTACAGTCTTAAAATTTTTATTAAGGTTGCAATCTCGACCGCAACGAACCATCTTCTTTGTATCCTCTCCTTACTAAGTAATATTGGAGAACTACTCAATTAAAAGCCCTTTATTGAAATGAATGAAATAATGTATCACAAAGTTATCAATCTTAATTCGTTGACAGATTAGTTCATTAAAATAATAATTTAATCTATGATTTAATTACATAATCAAATCTTTAAATTAACATTAGTAAGGATAATAAAAAAATAATTTTTAAGAAACACTATTGCATGAACAAAAAATAAATGTAATAAACTTTAAAAAAGTTAAACAATAAAATCGTAAAGAACGGAACGGCATAAATCAAAATCATATAAATGAAGTGAAAGATTAACATAATAGCTTCAAAAGCAAAAAAATATGAAGGTAGCGTATTACGTAAATGGTACGTTAATAATATGCAACAGGAATGATGTAGTCCCTTTTGTTTTAGCCAACGTAGGCTGTTTTAAATATTTCACGACGACTCCACAATAAGCTTTTCTCCAGTAGAAATTTTGTATAATTTTACAGAATTGTAAATTACGAGTATTTGGTTCGTTATAATAATGTGCATGGAGTTGAAATGTTGGCGTGCTGATTTTACTCTGGTTTCACTAATTTGATTATTTTGACAGGAGGATATTCTAGTAATAAGCTTTCACTAGTGGTCGCCCAGTGATCGAAATTCGACCATAATCAAAAATTTAAATTGTTGTGAAAGAACCCCTTTTTTTAAAATTTCTTTTGACTACAGACTTTGACAATCAATAAAAGAGTATAATATGCGTGTGTATTTCAATGTGTGATGATTTTTTTATTAATTTAATATACTTTTTTTATGTAAAATTTAAAAAAAAAATTAGCATTCTGCACTCCGTCTCTATATAAACTATCAGTGCGTACATTTCATACTCCTCCGTCCGCGCAATTTTCGTAAAAAGGGGTACAAATTTTCGCTTCACGTATTTATATATAGAAGAAGAAGAATAGATAAACGTTCACTATATTTTTTTTTTATACTTTGTCGTTACTTTAATTTTTAATTATTTTGTAGTTGAATCAAAATATGTTGTTCTGTCTTGCGAACTCTCAAAAATAGAAAGTTGAAATAATGGTTACGTTTTCTGTAAACCGTTTTATGTAACCTACCCTTTGACAAAGAACTTGTAATTATTGACGACAAATCAGGGAAGGTTCCAGAAACCAAATAGAATGAAAGTCGATCTAAAACAGAAGTATGTACGATCTCATATGTACAGTACAAAAATTTAAGGTTATGTGCAAAAATAGCAATTTTGAAAGAAAAGAAGTAATCTAAATTAAAGAAGGTAATTAGATCGCAAAGATAATTGCTGAGTGTGCGGTAACCCGTACACATCATTTGTTATAATTCGATAATAATTAAAATTAAATTTTGATAAAAATAATTTAAATGTTAATTTGTGAAATGAAGATTGGAGGGTTATTTCGAAATGTATTGGATTAAAGATATTTTTGATTTTGATTTTGATGACGGGCAAAAAACA
Source organism: Melitaea cinxia (assembly GCF_905220565.1). Taxonomy (NCBI): domain Eukaryota; kingdom Metazoa; phylum Arthropoda; class Insecta; order Lepidoptera; family Nymphalidae; genus Melitaea; species Melitaea cinxia. Next base: position 4,223,738 of record NC_059421.1, on the reverse strand, counting down.
AAGTGAAAGCTATTACGGCAATTGACAATAATTAAAACATGCTAAAGATTATCCCACTATTCAATCAACTATAGATACTAATGATAAGAAAATTGTACGATAAAAAAAAAACCTTTATTCTCATCATTGCTTGCTCACAAACGGAAAAAACCGATCTCAAGTACATCGACAAATAATACGATGTAGGTAGTCGATACAATCGTCACTTATGCGTATGCATTATTAGGGATGGCTCAAAAAGTAATCGTTAGATTTGTATCAAATTTTAATGAGACCACATGACACACCACAAGATTCGAATACAAAAAGAATCATCAAAATCGTTAAGTTATGACACACATGAAAAATAAATTCGAATAGAGAACCATCTCATTTTTTGGACTTGGTTAAAAATTAGAAAAATAGATAAAGATAACAGAAAAACAAAATTCTAATTTGAAATCGAATTGACAGTTTCATAAACTTATTTAATATTTATATTACGGGTTAACTATAAAATAACTACTATTTCTACGATCTTTAAAATTCTATTGATGCTGTATTCTCAACCGCACCGATTATTCTCCTCCATGTCTTTTCCATTCTACGTGACATTGGCGAAATCATCTGTTCTAATTTGGCACTGTTGGAAGCCATTAATCTGAATGATTTTTTTATATAAACTAATAAATAAAATATGAGTAAAAATATGTAAAAGTTGTTTTAAAATTATCTCTTTACACATTTTATGTGTATTTTCCATATTACCTCAGCTTCAAAAACAAATGTGTATTAAAAGCAATATAAATTACTTCAAAGCCGGTAAAACAACGCATTCATTGTACGAACAAAAACAATAAAATTGGCAGTCATTATTCTTTTCAATAAATTTAAATAATTAAATATTAACATAAATGTCGCAGAATCAATGCAGATAGTTATTCAAAATTACATACATATCTGTCTTTTATGTAAACCGATGCGTAAATGGAGTGTCCATTGGTTTGGTCATAAATATAATTCAAAATGTTGATTTAATTGGACGATTAATTTAGCCCTTGTTAATAATAATAATAAATAATAATAAACCCTTCACATTCAACGGATCCCCCAGTAGGGTTTTCTTCTGTGTTGGAGGTCCGGAAACACATATTCAGATCACGACTAACATCTATATAGTCGATACAGATGTCTGTCGTGAGCGGGCATCGAACCCGCGACCGCCAGCGCAACAGCCAGTGCTATTACCGCTGCGCTACCGCGTCGTCAAATCGTGAGTCATCGTGTTGAGTCTCTTATGAGTCTATATACCTATCATATTGTTTGTACGGTTCAGCCGCACATACATATCGCCCGATCAGCAGTTTACGTTAGTTGCACGATTCATCAGCTAAATACATCAGTTCACGTTCACATATCATAATCGTACAGCGCGTTCGTGAGCTCATTCATAGCAATTAAATATTAGCAAATATATTTATATTTTAACTTTTATTTTTATATCTTTTATCTACCATAATCAACAGCAGCAAGTCAGGTGTAATATACAGTTTAACTGTTTGTTAATTATTGTTTATATCAAACATCTCATAATATAATAGCCTTGTATATCGTAAATTAAATTACAAGATTTCATAGCCTATTATATTATACAGTGATAAGTAGGCTATCTGAATCTAAAATATTTATTTAAATTGGCCTCTTAATTTCTTATTAAACTAATACGTTAAAATACTTCACACTTATTATACGACGCTAGTCTTCGAGACTTACTTATTATTACATTTTAAAGCTTTAGATGGTCTTAGATTCGAATTGTTTTAGGATAAAGATCAGTATTACTTATTCAATTACATTCTTTGTTAAATAGCGTTCAGCTAGCGCAGATTACACAGTTAAAGGCATCGTAGTTTTACCTTTTATCTCTTAAATATTCAACTTTGATGCTACTTACTTGAGTAGAAAATTGTTTTAAGCCGTTAAAATTTGTATTACAAATAAATTTAAGCTTTTATACGGTGGATAGCATATCGTAGAATCATTTTTCTGGCCAAGTTAGTTAGTTTTTGTTCTGAATGCTTCAGAAGCGTAGGCTAATGTGAGCGATGAGAATCGTAAACGGAGTTGTGGGCACAGCTTGTCTTGTTACATGTCTTGAAGGAAAACGAGTTTTTTTTTTATAATACGAGGTTGGACAACAAGCGTATGCTACGTCTGATGGTAAGCGTATAACCATAGCCTACGGACGCTTGCTACACTAGGAATGGAATTAGCAATGGAACAACAACACTGACCCTGTCCGCGAGCTATTCTAGGAGCTCTGGCCGCCTTACTCACAGGAGTACCACACCACAGGAACGCAACACTACTCGAGAGCAGCATTCTGTAGCTGTGACCTTCTGTACTGCCAAGATACTTCCTTATTCGGGCTGTGTTCCACTTCAATAAATTTAAGGTAAAAAAAAAAAAATTATCAGTCATCATCATCATTTCAATCTATCGCAGTCCACTGCTCGATATAGGCCTCCACAAGTTCGCGCCAAAAAAGGCGAGAACTCATGTGTTTATTTTTTTATACGTGTACCAAATATATAAATTACATTACAAAATACCAAACATATTCGTACAAGTACATGACTAATTTAAGGACTGAAGTAAAAGGAAACCTAATTTATACTAATAACGTTCATTAAAATGGGAATTCCTTTATTAGATACACGAGCTTGTCAATTATCGAATCGTAGACGTGGATTGATAAGTCAATTTAATGTTTTGTAAGTAACTTTCGAAACTAAAATTGAGACAGTTTCCTAGGAGATAAATATAATATGGTCATATTAAACAGAGAAAACGAACATAGAGAGTAGAGAGTAACCGACATAGCCCACAGAATTAGCAAGTTGAAGTGGCAGTGGGCTGGTCATCTGTGTCGCAGGACCGATGGCCGCTGGAGCAGACGGATCCTGGAATGGAGAACGCGTCTTAGCAAACGTAGGGTAGGACGTCCTCCGGCCCGTTGGACCGATGATCTACGTAAGATTGCCGGTGTGGGCAGGATGAGGATTGCGGAAAACCGGGATGTCTGGTGCGAACTTGGGGAGGCCTATGTCCAGCAGTGGACTGCAATAGGCATTATCATCAGATAATGACGATATTAAACACTCGTCGATAGAATAGGGATCGTTTTACGCATCATGCAGGGGTCGCAAACAGTTAACAATTTTGTTCTGTGCAAAAATAAATATAAATATGTTTGCTCGTAAACAAAAAAACCGACTTCGATTTTCATTGACAAGTAATATAACGTAGGTAGTCGATTAAATATTCAACTAAATACGCATTATTGTGGATAACTCAAAAAGTACTCTACAATTACTCTCGATTATAAGAACATCCGTATAAAGTTACGATATAAACACACATGAAAAATACAGTCAAATTGAGAACCTCCCTGTTTTGAAGTCGGTTCATTTATTTATTTCAGCTAACACTTATTGAACTTACAGTATAAAATAAAAACCAAGGCGTACAACAAATAAACATAAAAAAATATTACAATAAATACACAGCAAACAAGCAAACACATAATCACAATACGAGAATACACCAAACAATTGACAACTGAACTAATAATAAACACATAAACACAACAACATATTAACGAACATAAATTTTGGTTAAAAATGTAAAAATATTAAATACTTATTAAACATATATATCTGTGTCCATAGAATGTTGCAGTAAAGTTGAACGTTAGCGCTCAACATCCATGCCGTTAACCATTCTAGCCTTGTATGAACTATAACATTTTATAGAAACTAATTCTTTAGGAGAACACAAATATATATATACATATAACTACTAGCTGACCCCGCAAACGTTGTTTTGCCATATATGTTATAAACTTCCTCAATACCCCCCGCCCATTATAACTTAGGGGGATGAAAAATAGATATTGTTCGATTCTCAGATCTACCCAATATGCACGCAAAATTTCATGATAATCGATCGAGCCGTTTCGGAGGAGTTTAACTACAAACACCGTGAAACGAGAATTTTATATATTAGATGTCTCCTCAACATATGTAAATGCCATCCATAGATGATTATCTTTATACTAATAAATACATATTAAAAACTATAGTCGCTCAATTAATTATTGCTATAATCACTTCATAAATATGTAAGATGCTCGTGTGAACAAGAAACACATAAGTACAACAATACATATAATAAAAATGTAACGGATCGCTGTCCGTACATGGAATATATGTGAGAAAAAATATTGGGACCTTTATCAGCGCAAATAGACAAACAATGATTGTCAGCATTTTGGTCGGTTTGTCTGTTTGTCTGTTTGTTTGTGCAAGTTAATCTCAGAAACGGCTTGCCCGATTTAGATGTGGTTTTACTAATATATTGTGCAAAGCTTAGCTTAACATTTAGTGTTTGTTTCATATCAATCGGTTCATAAAAAAAAAGTTATGCCAATTTAAAGAATCACGTTGAATATGTAAAGTCACTATCGAGTCACGTCAACGAAGTCGCGAGCACATTTAAAATAAGATCGCATTTAAAATAAAATTATCATCATTTACAGTAGACTCAACATTTTGAAACACTGAAAATATAAACACAAACAGAAATTGAGTTTAAATTGAGTTTTCATTTGTGACTCAATTTACACAACTTACAGTGTGTTCACGTTAAGAAAATAGTAATTCGTCGTTATCACTCAGATTAGCCACTCCATTTGACCTACTCGTAGTAATTTAAAACGTATGTTTCAAGAGTCTACTTCAGCTAGTGAGTATGGATCGAGTATTCTAATTTACTACGATTTAATTGCTATTGTGGTATTGCTTAGCTGAGTAACAACGAACAATCACTTTTTTATATAGACTATACATATATAATAATAATAATAATACGCTTTATTGTACACCAAAAGCAGAAATGATACATGGCAAAGAAAGAACAAATATTAACAATATATTCATTAAGTACAAAGGGCGGCCTTATCGCTAAAAAGCGATCTCTTCCAGGCAATCTTAGGACAAAGGAGCGTCAGCATAGGTGTACAAGTTACAACAAATTTATTATAAATATTCAAATAATTAAACATATACATACATACATATAAATACACCAGTAAATATTTAGATCAAGCACGATTATACTCGTATATTCTACGCGGTTATAGAGGTAAAAGTATTTAATTCCTTTTGAAATTCTCATAAGACATAATTCTTATGACCGCGCGTTACCGAGGATATATCACGGCACATCTTGCGAGTATCCGAAGCGAACGAACGCTGCAGTAAATTCCTTTTGAATAGCGTGCCTTAGGATCTATTTCGGACACTAAATTCTCGTAGTAATTCTTCAAATTAGTATTTTTTTAATCTGTTTTTAAGGGTATCTTAAGCTAACTTTAGTTATATCTAACATAACAAATATAAAAAATCAAAAGAAGGTTTAAAAATTTGAGTCTGCTCTCAAAAAACAAAAGATAACTCCAATTTACATCGCCAAATAATATAATGAGAACATTATCAACGTAGGTACTAAAAAAAAAATTAACAAACAAATGCTAAGTTTTTTTTTTTTTTTTTTTTTTTATAAATAAAGTTATGTCCACAGGCTTAAAGTGCCCATGCTTTTGTTATTCCGATTTTTAGTTTTATTACTGATCGTTTACTTGTTACACTACTGCAGCTTACATTAAGAGACCTAATTATTCTATCTTAGTATCCCTAATGCAGACGTGAGTCCACCGACCAAAATTATGCTAAACTTAATTGATATCTTACATGCAAAAAGACATAGAATTATATTGCGCCTTACTTTAATTATTGTTGTCACTATTATAATAATTATTATTATCTATGTTTATATATACACTTACTTGCTATCTATAATATATGTACACTATTGTCTAGCTAACGTATATGTACACTTATGGCCTACTTGGCCTACTTACAATATACACTTAACCTATGTTATTATTAGTAATTTTTTTTTTTACTTACTCCTAAGTTTTTTCCTTACATTAAATTACAATTTATTCCTAAAAATAAGGTGTGCTACAATTTTAACATTTCGAGCACACCCTCAATGACGGCGGCATCCCTGTGGTGAATCGCCATCCTGAGGCTGTGCTCGAGGATGTCTTTTTCAGAAGTTTAATGCTAAGTATTAGGGATAGCTTAAAAACGACTGATCAAACTTCGCTCAAATTTTATTAAAAGTTATTAGGTAACACACATAAAAATCGTCGAATTGAGAACCTCCTGAGAACAAATACAATACCACATATTTCTTTAGCCAAAGTAAAATATGTTATGAGAGTTTTCACATTAGGTATAGCAAATATATCAGACGTTTAACACCCTAACAGCAGTAAGGATAAAGTAGGCCATGTGATGGAAACAACGGGTGGTATGACTCAACACGATTATTCACTTCCTGAGCTATCCAGGACGCCCGTAAATTGCACGTGCTTTGAATTGCAACTATGTTGGATATAGATTTTCGTACTAATGATTTGGACGCGCGTTTCTGCTTAGTCAGTGAACTGAACCTTACTCTCTTTAAAGAGTAGAAAAACGACATCTTCAAAAGCTGAAATTCGGTAAAACACTACTGACTTTTTTGATATTCAATTTGTTTAAGATTATTATCTGAGTTATTATTATTCGCTAATTCCCTCTCCTATCCTCCTTCTCCCGGATAAAAATAAAACAAAACCTTTCCCGTCAGAGTAGATAGAAAACAATGTAGATAATTACTACGTAATAGGAGAAACTATAAAAATAGCCTAAACCATAAGTATGGGGTCACCAACCCGCCAGCCCAGCGTGGCGACTATGGGCAAAGCACATGAGTTGAGACATGCCATTTTTGGTGCGATGTTGTGGAGGCCTACGTTCAGCAGTGGACTGCGATAGGCTGAAGTGATGATGATAGAGTGACTATACTAGAATCGCTCGATTTTAACTTACTTGTGAAACCACCCTAAGTATTAGTTATCTAGAGATTTCAAACGAGGCAATTAAAATTATCCTTTATGGCTCTCTATATATTGTGATCCGATTGAACTAGATCTAGGACACCGGTAATAAGGTATTACAAATGGGAAACAGATAAATGCCTCGTGGCTTAGTATTGTCCGCTCATATTGCCTAATATGACAGTGGGTGGTCTTAATTTGGATTGCGAAATATATTTATTTGTAGACTGTTATGTGTATATAAAATTAAATTGTAATAAGTAATGTTAAAGGATAAAGTTTATAATTGTGTTTGTTATGAAATAGAAAAGGGACTTCCATTTAGATCTCGTTCAAATTTAAATTTATGGAAAATAATGAGAATTAACAAATTCAGAATATCCAGTGAAAAGTCATCAGATACAGAAAAAATACTGTCGAATCGAGAACAAGATCCTTTTTTTTCAACTCGGTTAAAAGAATATATAGGGGTGAGATTTAAAGATACATATATGTAAGTAGAAATAATTCAACTCATCAAAAGCGTGTATGTATGTGCAGATCAGATTAGTGTGACAGTAATGTGGTAGTTATCGTACGCGTGACATGGATAATCGCTTTAATGCGCAAATACAGTTGAAATAGAAACCCTAATAAGATTCCAAGGTATTATCACACCTACAGAATAGAATGTACAAGCAAAGCCGGCTTCCTATAGATTCCATATAACTCCAACTATAAGTTACTAGTATAATCGAAATTATTTAATCTGTTAACTCACTAATAAGTCATATTATGTAGTATAGCTATCGGCACGTATTTAAATCGCTGAAGTTAATTTTACTTCAATCTTTAATAAACTACTAAATACTATTTTTTTGTACCTAACAAAACAGTTTATGACCCCTGCACGACACGCAAAGCGATGCTTTCTTTGTCGCTGAGTGCTTAATATCACATCTGATAAACAACTGGCTGTTGCACTGGCCGTCTCAGGTTCGATCCCTGCTTACGACAGACATTTGCATTGACTTCATAGATGTTTGTCGTGATCTGGACATTTGTGCTTGTGTATTGTTTGTGTTTCCGGAACTCAGATACAGGAGAAAATTCTACTAGGGGCAGTTGAGTGTGAAACGTTTATTTAGGTATATGTATGTATTTTAATTGTAATGCGGTTAAATACAGCAAATATATAAAAATCCAAGTAAGTTTTTGTGAATATTGTTTTCTCGGAATTGAAATGAAAATAAAATATAATATCACGTATAAATGTCGAATATATGTGTACGACAATGAGTATAAGAAAATTTAAGTACTCACGTATATAAATGTCGAATATATATGTACGATAATGAGTATAAGAAAATTTAAGTACTTTTCTCTTGAAATTTATTTTATTTCAGAGTTAGTATACATATAAAGAAAAGAAAAAATATAATTAAAATTCACATAAGTACTCGCAGATTTTATTTCTAACTAATTATGACAATTTGTTTCCAAAAAAATAACACACGAAGAATTTAAATTTATTAAAACGTACGAGTATTTTGACTTTGAATATAAAAATTTGTCATACGAGCGTCAAAGGTACAAACGTCCCTTCAACCTTGGAAGCTAGACTAAATATTTTAGTGCGTTTTAAAAATCAAAATGTATGGCATTTTTCAATAATTTGTCCCCTCCCTCTTTTCGCAAATATTTTTAAAACCGCATCATAACAACGTTGCGTGTTTGTTTATGTGTTACTTATTACTTTATTATTGTTATCCTAATTCTACTAGAGACGTAAGTCCTTGTTTTGTAACGCCTACGCTCTTACCTAAATGGTAATAGTTAATTGGTAAGTAACTAGCATATTTCATAGGTACCGTAGACCTATTATATCGATTTACTAAAGATATAAAAGGAGATTATTCTATTAAGGATTTATTGTCAGACTGACTATAACTCTTAGACACAATCAGAGTATCAGAATTCAAGAGGAATGTATATATTCTTTATTGTACTAATCCTATTATAATCATTATAGTATAGGAATTTTGTAAGGGCGAACTTATCTCTAAAAGAGATCTAGTCAACTTTTAATTATTGAATTTCTTCTTACTTTGTTACGATTAACTCCCTTCTTTCTTTACTACTTTAGCTGGTAGCGTAAATACATCTGGGTGCGATTTTATAGGGTGCAAAGTTCCTCATCCGTCATCGCAAAGGAAGGATCCTCCGGCCAGACAGATGTTGTGTGTGGTGGGCTATTGCCCCGGCGGTTGTTGTCGGGTTCTTGTTTAAATTGTTCAATCGCTCTGATAACTTTGATGTCGCGATGTACGATACATCAGTTCTTAGTTTGTATGTTGCGCGATAGATGTCGCTACATACATAATAATACAAATGTAGCTCATTTAATTTTATTTGTTTTATAAGCTTGTGACTACTACTACAAAAGTTTTAGATGCTTCAGAAGTGGATTTGTAATTACGATCTCAGCGTAGTCTGCGATATTTCCGACGGCATGTTATCGCTATCATCTATACATGTATACAATAAATAAAATTGAACTGTCTGTTTGTAATATTAAAATAGTCGCTTTTTACTAAATGCATTTGGATTTATATACGGTGCATATACCCAAATTATTTTTTTCAATTTTTGTCTCTCTGTCTGTCTGATTGTTTGTTTCGGCTAATTTCTGAAACGGCTGGACCGATTTTGACGGGAATTTCACTGGCAGATAGCTGATGTAGTAAGGAGTAACTTAGGCTACTTTTATTTTAGAAATTTATTTATTTTATAACTCTGCCAACTGATAAAATAACTTTTTTGTTAAATTCCACGCGGACGAAGTCGCGGGCACAGCTTATATAAAATTCTCGTGTCACAATGTTAGTTACCATCCTCCTCCGAAACGGCTGGATGGATTTTTATGAAATTTTGTTTGCGTATCGGGTAGGTCTGAGGATCGGCTAACATCTATTTTTCATACCCCTAAGTTATAAGGAGGGATTAAGGGGTTTAATAACATATATGGTTAAACAACGTTTGCGGGGTCAGCTAGTATTATAAAAATATTGAGAAATTTCCAAACGATACTCGCAGTAAGACCCGTCTAACTAATTGTATTATAAGTGACTAAAAATGTTTAAAACTTGTGTTATTCACTAATTTAATCACTTTTTAACGACATTATAATTAAGGATAAGCCACTGTTGAGTATATCGTTTATAAAATTTTAAGTACTATAAGTACTTTATATTAAAAGAAAATTTACTCTTCAAAATACTTACATTTTAATAAATAAATGCTACTCTGGATTTTTATATTTTGTGTATTATTATGAGAACAAAGTTTGTATAGAAAAAAAAAAACAATATATTCATGAATAAATACTGGCTGTACGACGTTTATCGCATTAGTTAGTTTCGAAAAAAAAGTTATGGATCTGTTTCTGCACCTGTGATTTTTTTAATTATTTTGTAAATAAACTACCCCGTTGGCGTAGTTTGTAGTGACCCTGCTTTCTGCTTTCTGCTCTTATATATATATATATATATATATATAGAATAATAGATATATAAATAAATATACTTATATATATATATATATATAAGTATATTTATTTATATATCTATTATTCTATCTATTATTTTTGTATGTTTATCGCAAAAAATATATGTAGCTATACCAGTCGGCTGTTATCACGAAATTTACGCAAGCATTAAGTTGCTTACTTTAGGAAAAGCTGACTATGTTTGTGTGTTGTAAATATATATATATATATATATATATATTACATATATTATATAAACTATTGAACGAGTTATAACTTTGTAAGAAATATATTAAAGTACAGTGCAGATTGATTTATGAGTACGAACGCGTTAACTGACATTAATGATGGAAATTCTTGTTCCCATTTTTCACGATTTCTTATAAAATTGATACTAGTTACCTTATATTGAGTGAAATGTACAGACCATACTCATAACGAGCTAATTACAAAAAAATCTATGACATTCCTTATACGCTTTGACACTAAGTTATGACACGTTGACACGTAAAGATTGGTTTTTTGCAGGATAACTCGTCTTAATACTTCGTCTTATAAAGCCATAGCCGTTTTAACGATTAGGTAGCGCACAGCACGATGTATCCTCCTCTAAATCTGAAGCAGCGGAATGGGGAAAGATTTTAAGCTCACAGTTAAACAATACTGGCTTCAAGTAATGTAGTGTTCCTGTAGTGAGTATGGTTGTCTCAGCTCCAGGGAAGGGTAGGCAGTTAGAGTCGGCAACGCGCTTAAAATGCCCATGGTGTTGCTTACGTCTTTAAGCTACGGTAGCTGCTTACCATCAGGCAGATCCTACGCTTGTTTGCCACTTTTGTAGTATCACAAAAACATACCGATACTTACTCGGAAAACTCAGGAGCGCAAATACACTCAACAAGGTCTATTCCTACATAGATTAAATTTTATTTAAGGTAAAACTTCTAAGTAACGATATTAGAAAATTCAAATTTTTTGTTAATTTATTAATTTAAGCTGACGATAGATATGTAAATAAATTTTAATATGCTTTCATTTACTTAACTTTAAATTAGTTAAAATGACTACTTAATAAAATACTATTTTAAAAACCTAACGAAATTTTAATTAACTATAAAATTAGTTTAATTTCCTATAAATTAATTAACATCATTTTGTATTACTACATAGTAATTCGTAAAGGTATTATGTATGTTAATAGAAAGCAGCAAGTTTTTAACTTGTTTCTATTAATAATTTAGGATGTGGGGAAACAAGTTGATTTAGAATACCAATATACTCGAAATTTATCAAAGAAATTATAATTTGAAAACTTATGTGACAAGGATATAAATCAACTCTCTATATGTGGATCACCCCACCGTACTTCGGAGAGCACGTTAAGCCGTCGGTCCCGATTGTTATCATGTACACCGGATAACGAACGATCTTTACTCTTAGTAAGTATCCGCCCACCCGCATTGAAGCAGCGTGGAGTATTAAGCTCTGATCCTTCTCCTACATGGGGAAAGAGGCCTATACCTTAGGGAGATAAAATTCATCCATGCATCCATCCTAGCCTTTAAGAATCCACTGCTAAAAATCTGTATTACAGACAACACATACTCGACGATGAATGTAATGTTATTTCAAAGTTGTTTTCCATTTTCTTTTCGCATTTTTGCACGCCTAAGGTTGGAATATGCTTTTAGCATTAAGGTCGCCTTTTATATACATTTGTGTTAATTTATGTCGCGCTACTACAGCGCGGGTTGGCAAATTGCCTGAGTATTTCCGCTGTAACACGTAGGCTATCACGTGATGTTTTTCTTTCATGCGAATAATAAAATGGTTGACAGAAAATACACGTATCTATAGTTACGAGTGCTTACTCAGAGCTACAAGGCACTTTGTTTTAGGCGACTGGATTTGTTACGGTTTTTATTACAATAATTTCTCAATGTAATGAAATACAATTTCTGATGATGCTCAGTACGTTTATGTTATTTAGAAAAAAAGGTATACGCCGACAATAAAATCACTAAAGTAACAAAGTGAAGTACTTAACGATATGGTATGTTTTATAATATGACTAGTTGTGCCCTGCGGTTACACCCGCGTGTGTATGAGGAAAAAACACATTATAATTACATTAAAATATTACACAAAAAAAAAAAAAATACATTAAAATATTATAAAGCCTTATATATATATATATATATCTTATATTCCTCGGTAAATACTTACACTATCAAACACAAGAAGAATTTTTCGATTCCAACTAGTAGTTTCTGAGATTAATTCGTTTAAACAAACAAACAAACTTTTCAGCTTTATAATATCAGTATTGATATAATGTTTGAAACAGAAAAAACGAGTGAATCTTCATAAGGTAGGCAACTTGGCCGCTTCATTTAAGGAAACGGCCAAGTGTAATATACAAAAATATAGTATTTAAAAAAAATACGAGTAAATAAGTATAATACATAATAAATATAAAAACGTTTTACTCAGATTTGAGACGAAAATCAATCCCGGAACCCTGGAGCCGAAATTAGGATCACTACCAACTCCACTACGAACAATTAGTACGAGTATATATATATATTAAATATTAAAACTAATATAATGTGTTAGTTTTACATATATTTTTGATACAAAAGATATATCAAAAATAAAATAACAATTTCCTAAGTGTTAGCATCGTCTATGAGTCGGAGCTCATTACGTCCAGTTATCTCAAATCTGATAAAACGGAAACGGGACGGTCAGGTCATCCTGACTACGCTGCGTTTGTTTTTGATTGAATTTTAATGACTCAACATTTGAATTTCATTACTTAATATATTCTAACACTTAATATAACTTTTACGTTTATTTAATTTCTAATTTCGATAATTGATAGATTAATTCAGTTTTTTGATTACTTTTACAAATTGTAACGTACACATTAATCAAACGTATGTAATTATTTGGTCACGAACGATAGCAATTACATTTGAATTTTATTTCTATAAATAGCTCATAAAGATCGAAACAATTTATATGTACATATAAAAATGAATCGCAATAATTGTGTTTGCTTGCAAACGAAAAAAATCCAACTTCAATTCAATTGACAAGTAATACAACGTATGTATACAAAAAACAGTCAAGTAAATACGGGTTATCAAAGATTACTCAAAAAGTAGTTTTCAGATCTCGATTAAATTTAAATAAGACCACTAGACAAGTATCATCATCAGATTTGATTAAATAAACAAAAAAAAAAAAATCATCAAAATCGGTACACCCAGTGAAAAGTTTTGCGGTACAATACAACGTTTTGTTGATTGGTTTTTAATTAAGTACATAAAAGTAAAATAAAATAAATCAAACAAAATAATAGTAATAACAATATTTCAAACTATTAAGTGAAATAAAAAAACATGTGTCTTTATTTATTTTTGTCGACAGTATAAAATTACATAAATAAGTTAAAAAAAAGTTTACTGGTAATATTTTAGTTTTACAAACGTCACATTATACAGTCGTGTGACTGATATTACGTCACTTCCGTTATATATTTTTCTTAAGGTTTTAGTATCACATTTTTTTCAGTTCGGTCGCCCAGCCAAATGTCAAGCTTGCCGTAAGGAACTTCGTTCCAATAATAACAATGTTGACCGCTACCACAATAATACGAAAAACAAAAAAGTATACGCAAAATAATGCAAGAATTCTTAGTCGTTTGTACGTGCTCTTTTTTTTTTTTTTGCTCGATCTTAATTGAACGCTGGTACGGAATCACCGTGTGTGAGTCTGACTTTCTGAAATGCACGTGTCTGCTATGGAAACTACTGGCATTTTATTTCTGATTTGGTTCTTCTAGATTAATACAAAATCCTTCAAATAAAAAAAAAGAACATTTATGCTGTCCCGGTTGTTATTATAAATACCTGATAGCGATCGTTATGTGAATGTATTCGCCAACCTGCAGTGGAGCAGCGAGGTGGATTAAGCTCCAATTCTTCTCCTACATGGAGAAAGAGTGACGCAGCAGTGAGACGTTACAGACAGCATCGTATTTTCTTATTATGTTTATAATAATTTAAAAAAGCGCTAAATGAAATTTATATATATTTATCACTGTAAACAGTTATTGTAATCAGTATTTTTCTATTTATTATTCAAGAATCGAATCATAGACTAAACATCAAAAGGAATTAATTAGAACGGCCGTCTACACTACCTACTCTAGCTCAGTCAAGTAAACGAAAACAATCAACCAGTCTCAAAATTATTCTTACTTTTTAAAGCAACAAAGCATTAAGTGCTTTTTTAGTAATAACACGATAGAGCGATTTAATTGCTTTGATACGTGATTAGTTTCAAAGTCACGGTCTTAACGACTGTCAAAACTGACAGCGACTGACGTAAAGTAAGCCGACAATCACGGTGAAAGATATCGCACATTGTGAGTATTTTATGTTAGAAAATTTCGAGCTCATTGGCGTTCTTCTAGGTTTTTTTTTAAAATGAAAATAGGAAGTTAGCGGGCTCTTGTACTAAAAAATTATAATCTTTTTACTGCATTTTGTATTATTGATAAACCTATTGATATAATGGCGTTAAAGTAGAAAGTACTGCTCAAAAACCTCGAGCAGCCCGACTGGTAATCAGAATCAGAGGACCCATTAATTGCCTACTTTATGTAATAGAAAATGGCTCTATGACTGGTGGGCTGTACAGAGGTGAGTCAACTTATGTCCTAATAGATCTATGTTTGCTGTATTCTGTTCATTCGCAATATGTGTGGTGATTGTGTTTATTTCACTGAGGAATTATTATTGATTTTATTATTTCCACTTTGTTTTAAGTGGACGCGGGACTTCTTTTCTCAGTGGGCCACCGCTTGTATCCTTTTCTATTAGGGTCGTGCAGTACATCAACTATTCTGTGATTAACCTTGAGGACGTAAAATTCGCCATGCGCTTTGCTGGCATCTCCAGGAGATTTGAGTTATTATATTTCTAAATTTTTTTTAAAGTTTGCAAACATTTTGGTGTTAAAATTCTCAGCGCCCCGACTGGGGAAGTGTCTCAATCTATTAGAAAATTGTGGCCAAATGATACACCTACTAAATTGCATTATTTTTGTTGTGAGTAATAAAGCCAAAGGTCATGTGAAGAGTCAGGAACTTGCTTACAATGTTCCTCTTGTGGCTGTACTGTATCCACATACCATCAAACGAACCGTGCGCGCTTTTGCTACCAAATTTTTTGTAATTAAAAATTTCAAAAAATTCCAAAAAAGGTATAAATTCGAGTTTACTATTTAGCTTATGAAATGTACTACTAAACTTCAACTTGAGAGAAATTTTTAATACTGTTTTGCTTCCTAACATCATGTTTGACCCGTCTGTATAAACGATATATAGATTTAGGTTCTACATACTTAATTAAACTCTCGAATAGAACAAACATAACTTAATGATTTTCAACATACTTTATGGAGACAGTACACAACAAATACAGGTTTTTCAAGATATAACGTGTACAAAATTGACTTTGCTGTGATATCTATATGTTGTTGTACAAAGTTTTCACTAGAAAGTTTTAATTATTTTACTGTTTGTCTAGCAAGTAGCGTATCTAATTAAGTGACTGCAATAAGTGTGTTGTTTACTGTCTGTGCCAGCGGCCCGTGCTGAGCGCGGTTTCTGAATTAAAAGTAATTAAAACGCGTTTGAACTCTGCAATAACTCAAAAAAGACTTGTGGGATTATCAACTTTAGAAATAAACAAATATGTGGGAAACTTTTAAAAAGTAGAAAGATTAATTACGAAAGACTAATTACGAAGTGTGTAACGGTCATGAAAAATGCCCCATTCTAGTATTTTAGTATTTTACTAAGATTCTAATTTAAAATTTTAATTTATAATATTTTTATGTGCGGCGAGGCTAAGATCATCCTTTGCGTTTATTTTATGTCAACAGGAAGCGATATGAATATATGTTATAACGCTAATTGACTTCGGAATAACAAAGAAATGTATTTTCGTTCGCTTTGATGAGAAAAAATATTTGACTTTCATGTGTCTGCGGGACAGATAAAAAATACGGCTTACTTACTATTCGTGTGTCATGTTTTTGACGAAAGAATACAAACTATATGATCGCTTTAAGTGACATTGAAAATTTAAAATACTTAATATTTTTGCTTTTAGAAATGACAATGTCTTATCTATATAAATAGATAAAATTTGAGTGTCTGTTTGTTACATCAAAATTACCGCTTTTTACTAAATGCATATGTATACACGGTAGGTACATATACCAAAATGACATTTTATAAAAAATTTGGCTGTCTGTCTGTCTGTTTGTTTGTTCCTGCTAATCTCTGAAGACCGATTTTAAAGGGACTTTCACTGGCAGATAGCTGACGTAGTAAGGAGCAACTTAGGCTACTTTTATTTTAGAAATTTATTTATTTTATAACTCTGCGAACTGAACAATAACTTTTTTGTTAAATTCCACGAGGACGAAGTCGCGAGCACAGCTAGTAATTAATAAAAAGAAAATCAGATTGTATACAATATTAAAAAAAAAAAATCTGACGGTAACTTCTTAATATATTTCAGAGTCATTTCACAAAGTACTTTTAATCCATATTAACACGAAAATAGAATAAAAATACTCAATCTAACAATAAATTAAAACAATGTCGAAAATTTTTTTCCCGAAACGTCGCAACGACCGAATTTTTCGCGAATTTGTTTGTGGAACTTTCCTACTTAACTTTGAACTTTATAACCAAGTCGTAGGGTACACATTATTTCGTTTTAAATTATAATTTATCATTATCAACCTACATCGAAGTATAGGAAGTGAACACAGAAAACGACTTGCCGACGAGCTTCGAGTCGAGAAGTAGAACATTTATCATTCCATCAAATTATGGGAAGCATCCAAAGTTAAGGCGGAGTAGAAATGAAAATCCGTGTAAAAATCTCTCGAGTGGGCTTTGTTCCTTTGTTTTTATTTGCTTTTAACACAATTGCCCTTTTCGGAAATGATCGTTTTTTTTAGCGTTTCTACGTGCTTGTCTTATTTATTAGTTGTTGTTTATCTATTGCATGCATTGAATTTGTAATAAATGTGTATAATAAATATTGTTATTTAATTTAATAGAATTCCACATATGCACTAAAGCATTAACTAAAATAATAATAAATGAATGTGTAACCGGTCGATGTTTATAGATAAGAGATCGTTGTAGGTTTATTTAACCCTCCGTTGGTCGCGTGGGGTCTTTGAAAGCCCAGGTGTTACAGAAATGTAAAATTTTAACATTTAAAACCATCTCAGCGATTCAATATTTTGGGTACCCTCCTAATTTGGATTATACTTGCTGCGTATACCCATTAACTTCAATTCGTGCGTAAGTGCCGTGAGATACAAACGTGTTTTGTGCGTACGGGCTTTGAAAGACCCCACGCGACTAACCGCGTAAGTAAAATTTAATTGATTTTTTTAGATTAGATTTTATTTGTAACATATTTTTATGTATTTTTTTGTTATTTTAAAATTTTATTAACTGGTAAAATGGACGAAGAATAACAACGTCATATATCAAGCTGGTTAGATGATGAAAATAACGATGTTTACGGTGGTAGTAATGATGAAGATGGTGAAGGCAGTATATATCCGGATAAAAGGAGTAAGCATAAAACTGATTCTGAGCAGAAATGTGAAGATGAATCTACAGAATAACATGAGGTATCTCCGGACAAACTGCTTGAGAATTGGGAATCTTTGCGTGAGCATCGTCAGGTTCTGGAATCGTTGGACGAACAGCATGTGTTTTTGGAATCGAATAAACAACACATACATTTGAAAAGTTCGTATAGAGATGATAATGAAGAGCCATTGATAAATATATCGTCACAAAAGTTTTTCATCGTCAAAAAGAGGGAGAGAAATGGGACCTACGAAATAAGTTGCAAATTGATTGATAAATTGCAGTGACATAAAAAAAAATGAGGAAGACACCTTTGCATTCATCGTCCAAGATCAACAGATCGAAAATTCAAATCTGTTTGCCATTATTGTAAGGGTAACATATGCCTAACACGTATTAAAACGGTCTACACCGACTATGTCCAAAAAGATAATCGGTAAAAAAATGACTGACTTCAATTGGTAAATGTTTATGTTTTTTTTTGTTGGTGTTTTCCAAATTTTACCTAACTGTCTTTGTTATTTTAGTGTTATTGTATATATATTTATTAAAAGGAGAAATTCCTGCATTTAGTTACATTAAAACATTTTTTTTGTGATTGTGATCTCAAGGAGAGAAATTTAGGTTCCTACTTTTAGATTGTAAGTTGAAGGCAGAAATAAAAGAATATTTTACGTAACTCGTTGTAGTTATATTGTAATTAGGTTGATTACCAATAATTTGCTAAGATAGTTAAGAAAATTTAATTAGATAGTTGTTTTTTAGGCTGTTTATTTTTGGGGTCTTGAGAGACCCCACGCGACCAACCGCGTAAACAAAAAATGCGCGACCGACCGAGGGTTAAGAGAGCAATTCTATTGTTAAAAAATATTGGATGTCTAGCTTGAAATCTGATGTAGGTTTCATCGTAAAACACCGTCTATTCTTCTAGACGGTGATATTTTAGATTCTTTTCCTGAAATCTAATAAGTAGTTCTTACTTTATTGTTGTGAAAGCGCAACAAAATCATTTTGTACATATTATTTTTTTCGCTTCAAATATAATTATTAATAATAAATCTGTTTTTTTGAACATCGTGCACACTATCATATAATTTTTTCGAAATTACTACATGTTGTTTTTATAACAAATTTTGTCAATACTATAATGATAAATCTATCCTGCTATTTCGTATTAACAAAAACATTACATTGACTGTCTTGAAACTTTACTAAGTAATTTATTGAAATTATGATATGACTGACCAAAATTTGCTATTAAAAATTATTCCAGTAATTTCACAGTACAATTATTATTTTTATTACAATTAATAATTATAAGCATATTTTATAATACAATACCATGCAATGCAATTTTTTTTTTGCTTATATATATAAGCAAAAAAAAAATTACATTGAAATCAAATCCTAGATTTTACTAATATTATATACTTAAAAAGTTATTTTTTTTTTCGTTCTTAGACTCTTTAAAAACTCTGACATATGGTTTTACACAAGTAAAACATTGAGTAAAGTCGGTTCAGAACTTAAAATTTAGGTCAGATCAAAACGATTTCATTCATATAACTGGAGTCTCACTTTTTATAGACATTTATTCTCCATTATGATCGCAAATTCGAAAAAGGTAAGGAATGAAATACATTCCCTATTAGAGACCGGTCGACACGTGCGTATTTTTTGCTTGTTAAAATATCTCCGAAGTGAATGAACTCGATCGAATGAATGATTGAATGAATGGAAAACATAAATACCATTAAGCGCTGCATCAACATATCGATTAAAATAAGAACAAAGGGATACACTTTTGGATACGTTTAAACAAACATTGTTAATTTTGAAGTTAATTGGTTGTTAATCAAGCAATGATAAATAGTTAACTAGTTAGACAAAGTTTCGTAGTAATTAATGATTTCGTTTATACATTGATTATATTTTTCTCTTTCATTTGAACAAATAGCGTATGACTTGGCAGGTCTATAAACATTTGAAACGTCATAAAAACTAAGTAACGTAGTTACTACGCAAGCATACAATTAGCGTACTGTATAAATTAAAGTAACCTCGAATGAGGTCCGGCGTGTTCCCATTGGTAGTCATACCATAGGTTGGGAATATTTATATTATGCGCATTATTTCTAGGACTTTTTTGTCACTAAAAATCTTTGTAACCTAAGCATGTGCTGTAGAATGGGAGGTGCGGGGGTGGTGGACAACACTCCTGGAGTTGCAGGCGTTCATAGTTCACGGTTACTGTGCACCCAACCATGACCATACGCTTGATAGTATTAAAATATATCGCATTTGCGTTCTGCCTGTAATATCCCACTGTTAGGTATCCTCCCTTCTTTTAGGCCACTTTCTTCATGTAGGAGAAGGACTGGATCTTAATCCACTAGGCTGCTCCACTGCGGGTGGCGGATATTCATTACATTTAATACAAATTTTATAATGTACTCATTAATGTAGAACAATTAGGGGTCTTATATTGAATTTGTCAAATAAAATTATTCTGAATAAAATTGTTATTTTACGTCGAGTCAACTGATAAGACTCGCATAATTGTGTTTACTCGCAAACGAAAAAAAAAAACCTACTTAAATTACATCGACAAGTAATACAACGTAGATAGACGACAAAACAAGTAAAAAATATGCGTTATCGAAGATTACTCAAAAACTAGTCATCATATCTCGATGACCACTATATATCTCGTTACCACGTATTTTTATGTCTACAGCGCCTGATTTATTGTAATAGCATCAAATAACAGTCACGGCTATTCGCATTGTACTTACATGCAACATATTATGAGATATGCTGGTAAAATATAATAAAAAAATACTAAGTAAATATATATAACAAAGTAGTTAGTTCGGGTTTGAGTTTTACAGTCATATTGTAAGTTTTATTAATACGATATAATAAAAGACTGAGCGATATCATGTCTCAATATAATTCCGTTCTATTCCGCTATTAACAATTTGTCTAACAAAACATTATAGGAATTTTTTTTTAAAGGGAAATTGTTAAATGATGATTTGACATGGAAATAGTACCGTACATATTACCAGGAAGAGAAGATAGGTTTCATCCACACACACGAAAACTTACTTGGAATGTACAACATATGAGTGAGTTATATATAGCGTGGAATGTAAAGAGAATAATTATTACCGATATTGTGTTTAATACTTAAATTAAAATATTATCACAAATATTAGGTAATATTTAAAACATAATTTACCTGAAAATATAATTACATATCAGATATTAATATATACATTTAAGGAATAATAAATTATATCGCGTTCAGTGTATCAGTAACTTTTTTAAATCGAAAAACAATTTAAAAAAGTTTCATCACGATGGTTTCATATATTTAGAAACACATAGCAATTATTAAAATAAATAAATACATGGAAAATTATTGCGCTATTAACCCCGAAAAAAAGTATTGTAATTATTCTATATACAGAAATAAAAATAAAATAAGGAAAGAAAATAAAATTTAAATTAATTTTTAATTTAATTTCAATAAATTAAATAATAATTATGTCTTAAAAATATATAATATTAATTTACCTACTACAATTTTTAGTCATAAAGAAAAACGAAATAAAAAGATAAATAAACTTTACCTGTATACAAAACAAATAGATAAAATGGAACCAACTTCGATGTAAAATAAATACGTTTATCCATTCTAGGCATAAAATTCCCTCTACTAATGAATATCAGGTTACGTAGATAATTAATTTGTAAATTTTAATCGTAGAAAAATCTTATACACTTTTCATCTTTTCCAATACTTTTCTTTGTTACTTTTGTGACTTTACGAGTAAGTATATAATTAGAATTTTAAGAAAAGAATTAAGAACTAGGAACATAATTACCGAAGAAGGAACCGGAGTATAAATAAAATAAATAATTTGATCAGATATTAATTAGTTTTTATTGTTAAAAGTGTATGTAAAGATGTAATTTCTATAATGTACAGAAGACAATAAAAGGGCGGAAGCAAGCAAACCGATAAAACTTTGTTATAGGAGCGGTAAACAAATTGTTTTATGAATAAAGCAAACGGAACTAATAGTAAGACATTCGGGCCACTGACTGCAAGATGCTGTGAAACTTCTGCGAAAACAATCTCATTTATCAACATTAGTTTGACAGAAACTAATGCAAACGAAATGACAGAAACACGCGTTTTTTAAAGATCATGTAACAAATATTAGTGCATTTTTATGTTACAGTTGTTCGTGAGAATAACAATATAATTATTGAAAGATCAGACATATTTAACCCAAATAATAATAGCATTTATTTCAGGGCGAGATCATATTATGTTAGTAATAATTTTGAAGTGAAACTTCTTTTGACGAATGAGGGTAAAATTTTTACGGATGAAACGGCAACGTTTTGATGAGACGGCAACGTTTTTGTCTATGGCGCTGGAACGGAAATCTAAAGCTTTAGATTTGTATAACTATAAACGAGACTTAAAAATTAGTTTGCCAAAGAAGTTTCACTTCTGACATGTGTACTTTGTACACACACACACTTTTTTCTTAAAATCTAATGTTTTTATAATACAAATTTAAAAATAATAATATATTCAAGTGTTATTTAAGTAATTAATCATTTTACATGAAGTTTCATCCAAATGTGTCGCAGCATTGGACTCACTCTTCTATCTGTAAATATCTTCAAAATTCTATTAATAATATAAACTAAATTAAAGAAAACACAAATATATATGAATCAACAAAGTAAATAAAAACGAAACGAAACTGATAGCGATAGTTTCTTATAGTTCCGTATAAAAGTTTAACTATAAAAGAAACTCATACTTTGTATTTAGATAAAAAATCAGATACCTACAGGAGCTACTAAATTGCTCGAGGCGATACAAGTCGTGAGAAAGTTTCTAAGTCATTAGGAAGTTTGAGATTTAAATCCTAGTTGCTGACAGCAAGAACCAAGTCTACCCATTTTGGTATTTTTATTGTTAGTTTTGTAAATTTATTTAAAAAATCAGTAATACCAATATTGAAATGTTAAAAATATTATAAGCATCATAGATAAACTTATCCGCCAATCCGCAGTGGAGCAGGGTGGTGAATTAAGCTCTGATGCTTCTTCTAAATGGGTAAAGAGGCCTATGCCCAGCGGTGGGATCTTACAGGCTGAAGCGTAAGCATAGACAAACTTGAAACATTAAATAAGTATTTTTTGTAAGCGATTGACACATCACCCTTCGACACAATAATAACACTTTTGATAAAAGACGGCAAGGATTGTATAAAATTTTATTCGATTACGACTCATTACAGCCCGTACGAAACTTAAATGCTTAGAGTAAGTTACAAGGTATTTTACCGCGTAGTTCTGTATGCTTCAAGTATGTATAGTCTGTGTCAGACAAGAGGTATAATCAAATATTAATTTCAATAAAGTAAAACTAGCCCGTTGGCACACCCTGGTTTCTGTTCCGGGGTGTGTGTGTTCGATTGCCGGCTCGAGTCTGGCTGTGTTATATATATTTATTTATACATAGTTATTGTTGTTGTTTTGTATGTTTTTATCTAGCACTATATTTAAATGTTAAATGTCTGTGAATCAGTGTAAACAACTGTTAGCTAACCTAATAAATAAAATAAAATAAACAAAAATATAGCTATATTAATCGATTGTTACGTATAACACAATCATTTAGTTGTTTAACTTTGAAAAAGACAAACATGTATCTTTGTAATAGATATTAATTTATTATAAATACTCAAATAGTTTCTTTACATAATCTTAATATATATAAATCTCGTGTCACAATGTTTGTCCTCAATGGACTCCTAAACTACTTAACCGATTTTAGTCAAATTTGCACACCGTGTGCAGTTTGATCCAACTTAAAAGATAGGCTTTTATATTTATTTTGATATATTATGTTATTATTATATTTCAGAAAAAAATAAGGTGATACGAAGTTCGCCAGGTCAGCTAGTATTTTATATAAAGTAAATAACTCGTATTTTTCTATTTTCTAATTTTAAAATTAAAAATTCCATTTTACGCATAAAATTATCAAGTTCTGTTTTTGAATACGATTGCTTCATAACTGTCAGACATTTTTTTTTAAAATAAGATTTGTGTTAATGGTTCAGAAGTAAATTTTTCTTCATTTAAAATTTTAAACACCAACACCTGACGAGTTCAGTAATACATGTTTTTAATAAAAATAAAGCTGAAAAAAATTCATTTAAAAATACATTTCTAATGAAACACAAATCTAAATCGCAATTTCACGAGTTCGTGAAACAAAAGTATTTTAATGTAAAAGTGTTTAAAGATAATAAAAAAATAACACTATGCAATAACTCAAATGTATCAGAAATATATTACAATATTTCAGAACGTTATCATATTTCAATTAGTAAAAAAAGATTAATACCTACTACGATGGTTCTCATCCATTAGGCATATCGGAAGTACGCGTCTGCATTAAGTTAATTTTAATTACGGGCCAGGTGTAAGTATAAGCTTAATTTATCTCCAAGATATCTCGAGAGAGGTCGTGACTTGAATCTTTATTCCACAAAACACTTAAACCTTTATCTTTTGTTTATTGAAATATATTTTATATTACAAAGCCGAAAGGTTTGTTTGTTTGTTTAAACACGCTAATCTCAGGAACTACTGGTTCCTATTAAACGATTATAACATCAATCTATCACCAATAGGAGCTGAGTATTACTAAGATTCAGCCTGTAACATCCCACTGATGGGCATAAACTTCTTTCTCCATGTAGGAGAAAGATTGGAGCTTAATCCATTACGGGTTGGCGGATATTAATAAATGTTATTAAGACAGGGAAAAATATTCTTTTTTAAAAACTTCCGTTGCCCAAAATTGTGTATGACCGAATTTAACGCTATTAAAAATTAAAAAAAAAAAAAAAAAAAACGTCGCGACATCATTTATGTCTATTTTTTAAAGTTAACTCATTATAAGATTTTTTATTGTAATCAAGTGTCTTCTAAAATAATGCATTATTTGCGATGGTGGTCATGATATAAATCTTTATAACAAGTATTTCATTTTTGAATGCATTTTTGAACAAAATTGTCCTTGACATCATTTGATTTCAATGAATATCTTAGAAGATATCATAAACAATTTTTTAATATCATGTCAAAAATCGACTGTTCTAGCGGGGATCGAACCTGCATCTCCGACTTACCGTGTCGCTGCTTTAGCCAGTTAAGCTATGAATGATGTAGCCGCTAGATCGAAATTTTTGATATGATGATTTTTATATTTGGTCTAAGCGACCGTGACCGATTTTTGATATGATATTAAAAAATTGTTTAGAATTTCCTAATGTGTGGGTAACACAAAAATAAAATCGTACAAGGATATCATAGTTTTAAAATAACTCTACAACGAATTAATGATCAAAAAAAAAAAAGAAAAAAACTTAAAAGGTGAACCGCGCGGCACAGCTTGTTTAAATATACTTTTATCTAATGTGTTTCGTTTATAAATTGTTTTTTAATTGTTATTAATATAGATTATACTTTAAATCGTTTCATTGATTGAGATAAATATCGTGTGTTAGTTTTAGTCGGTAATTAAAGTAATTCACTGTCGTATCTATTAAAATTGTAAAGAGGAAGATTTGTATTTTTGAATGGAAAAATTCAAAATCTACTAAACCGATAATAAAATACTAAAAAAACTAATAATAAAAAAGAGAAAAAGTAAATAAACCGACCTTAAAAAAATTTACTAGGAGAATTCTACGTTATCTTATCACTTATTGACATAGGCATATATATATAATATATTTAAGTCGAAAAACATTTTCTACATTTCAATAAATAACCAATATATTTTTAATATGATTAGTTTTTAATACCATATCATTAATGTTAATAAAAATAAGATCTTAATTCTGTTTGTTTGTTGAAGTAAAACATCTTTACGCATACTAGACTTGGAGAGTAAGCTGGTGAATGCATGATGAGAGCGTTACGAAAAGTGTGATCGATTGAGGCGAACGGAGCAAAAGAGTAACGTTTTGTATATCTACGACACAGTGCAGGCATATTGTGCAGAAGTTTTACTTCAGTGTGTGTAGTCTAAACTCATCGCACGCTTTTTTTTCCGTTTTCTGTTTATTTGCTTACACATATTTTGTTTATTTATATTTATTTACAGAAAAAATACAATTAATAAGATAAGCATTCCAACAAAAACAACGAACAGCTTAGTAGTGCACTGGATAATTTCCTTACTTACTAGTAAAGAAAGGTATTTCGAATATATGGATGGCTACGAGATGTTAGGGTCGATTTGATAACGTTTTTTGTTTGAAAATCATATGAATATTATTTATTATTATTATTATTATTATTTCTATGGGACTAACAAATGGTTCTATAGAAATGTTGTGACGATTAGATAATGAACTCCAATGATAAATGATAAAATTGCTTAGTGGTTGTTATTAAATGAAAAATGACAATCGCAAACAGACAGACGCGGCCGTGGATATTTAATATTTAGTGATAAAGTTGTAAAGATATATAACTACTTTAATTGACTAGTTTCACGGCTTATGAATAGTTTAAATAAGCTTAAAGTACAGTATGTATGAATGCTTAACAAGCAAGCATCATGTAACGAGCTATTAAGTTGTTAAGCTGTTTAGCAGTGTGTAGCTACAAAATTGTCTGTTCACATTGAGCAACTATCTTAAACTTGTAAATGTTATTTTACTATGTAAACATGTTTTGGAATATACTGTATTTATAATACATTCATAATTATGTGATGCCTGTTTAGTATAGCTTTCTCGTGGTAAAAGTTTTAATAAAGGCCGGTTTCGAATAGAATCCTGCAAATAAGTTACGAATAGAATTTAACATCAAGAGGTAGATAAGGCTATTATAAATTACAGCTTTCAGATTGATATTTGCGAATAGAAAAATCTTATAAACATAATATATAAAAAAATTCTATCTGTTAGATACCGTCATCCGTCAAATAGCGTATACAACCAGAGATACAGACCATAAGTATAGTAATTTCGGAGTTTATCGATAAGAAAACTATATTTTTGAATTGAAATTTCTTTAGAATTGTTGTAATTTGAAAACCGATGTAAGGAAAATGCGTAACAATAAAGAAACAAACACATACTTAAATGTATAGGATTAAGTCGGCGAGATAGAACACATACACACACATTACATAGCATTTTACATTCTCGAAGAAAAAAGTTTCTCGTAGGCTAATTTTCAGAAGTTGCACTTCTGAATTGTACACACACACTTTTTAACAACCGACTGATAAATAATAATTCATCATCATCATCATCACAGCAGCCTTTCGCAGTCCACTGCTGAACATAGACCTCCACAAGTTTAAGCCAAAAATAACGTGAACTCATGTGCTTTGCCCATAGTCACCACGCTGGGCAGGCGGGTTGGTGACCGCAGGGCTGGCTTTGTCGTACCGAAGACGTTGCTGTCCGTCTTCGGCCTGTGTATTTCAAAGCCAACAGTTGGATGGCTATCCCGCCATCGGCCGGCTTTTTAAGTTCCAAGATAGTAGTGGAACTGTGTTTTCCCTTAGTCGCCTCTTACGACACCCACGGGAAGAGAGGGGGTGGCTATATTCTTTGATGCCGTAACCACACAGCATAATATTTATTATTTTTATCTTTAACTAAATAAACATTATACATGTAAATATGACAAATTAATATTTCACATATTCACAATCCTGGACTGGAAGTAACAACTGCAAAGTGTTATAATATTTTGTGCAGATTAGGAACTGAGGTAGGATACACTAGGAAATTTCCTGCTCAAAATATGGAGCAGTACGACTGGGGTAATACAATTTTATACCATACAGAATATCACAGCTACATAATACTGTTTTCAAGCAGTACTGTGATCTTTTTAGTGAGTAAGGCGACCAGAGCTCCTGGAGGGAAATGGGGATAGGATCAGTAACCCGCTTGCGATGCTTCTGGTGTTGCAGACGTCTACAAGCTATCGTAATCGTTTACCAAATCGCTTGTTTGCCGATCAAGTTATATAAAAAAAAATATCACGCTATAAAAATTTATGGTAGAAATTTTCTTAAATAAATCAATCAATATCGCTGAATAGAATATGGGTGCACCAACACGTTCAGTAAGATAACAATTTTGTATTGGGTAGCATTACAGATAATAAAACTGTAACGTCGCGCAATGAAAATTTTATTTCCCAAGACATACTCAATATTAATGCTGTAAACTTATATTACGGATATGTCGGTCGGTGCTTCAGTTAAGCACGACTGCAAAATTACTGAATAAATCTATAAAAATACTGGGCATAATATCGAATCAAATAAAATTGATGTATCAATTCTAATCTTTTATGTAAATATAATTTGACTTAATTAGAGATAATATATAGAGATAAGGTATCAAAATATATGTATTCGAGAAAAAAAATTTTTTTTTTCATTAACTACAATGAGTTCGCACAGCCGCCATGTTTGATTTTTTTTAATGTAACCTATCTAAGAACACTTGGGCAGCTAAGACGAACCTAACGATACCTCAATTATGTAAATCCGTTCAGTGGTTCTGGAAATATGAGGTAGTAAAGAATATTACATACAAACATACATACATACATACATACAAGATACGCGCGAAAAACATAACCCTTCCTTGGCAGTCGGGTAATAAATAGCTTATAAAATACACACACGGTCGTCTGTTCCTACCTATATTAAGGTAAGTTAATGCTTGTGTTTATAGGTAACAGCCGACGAGAGTTAAATATATTCTTCATAAATATACATAGAAATATTACATATATAAATACGGGCAAACCATGGAGCAGAAAGCAGCGCCACTACAAACTGCGCCAACGGGCTAATCAATTATAAAAAGATAAAAGATTTACATAGCATTCTTATGCCTTAATTTTAATATATTTTTTAACGCTATTCAAACTTGTTAGTTCAACATCAAAAAATAAATTTGTAATTCTGTTATTAGCATTATATGTATTATTAGCAATAGCAATGGACGCGGAATGGGCTTTTCGAATTTTTTCGTTTTCTCTATTTTTCTGCTTGTTATTATTTTATTTTATGTTATTTTAAGAGGCTAGTTTAAGAAGTTTAAAAAATGGAAAAATGCTAAAAACCATTTCAATGATTAAAACAATTTCGAATTATTTAAATTTCGTATAGTAATTAAAATAAATATTTATAAAAGCATATTAAAATGATAATACAATTTGCATATTCAATCCCAGAATTTAATTTGAAATAGTTTCAGTGTATCGTATGAATGTACTGCATAACTTTAAAATGATTAGCCATGGAATGTTCAAAGTTTGTAATACTAGCCGTCTCTCGCGGCTCCACCATTGCTTCATTGATACATGTCGGCGACGTTATTTATTATAATGCTTAAAAACATGATATTTACACCTTTAGCTATAAAATTGATAATTATGGTGTTGATGTTACCGATTCAATCTCACTCGGAGACATTTGTATTTCTGGTAGGGATGATAAGCACCATATCAGTATCACTTATTAGTAACATATCGACGTAATAAGCATTTAACAATGATTGTTTATTCATTTGACAATTTTTATACGTTTATAATTATAACATAATATATTTGTCATGGAGACTCACGTAATGGGCGTGCTTATCCCTATAAGTTTGTTATTCTAGATATCCCTATTAGATCCCTATTAGATTGTTATTCTAGATATCCCTATAAGATCCCTATAAGATTGTTATTCTAGATATCCCTATTAGATCTCTATAAGTTTGTTATTCTAGATAGAAAGATCGGCCAAACCTTGAGATCCTAGAGCAGTATGCTCTATAAGGTATGGCTTTGATGAAGTAAGCTACAACTATTTTCTAATATAAGAGGTCCAGTCATCGAATATTTTCAGTTTCATTAAATAATAAAATGGCTAAACAAAAAGATTTAAAGTTACGGTTAACTCTGTTTAGGCTAAATATTTACCCAGTGTTTAAATGTTAGATACATTTAAAATATTACATACGCTTCTCTAATAAGGTTTGACCGCCCTCAATAATTAACAATAACATTTTCTGACATATAGATATTTTTACGTAAAGTGTTTCGTTTATATTAGTTTTCGTTTGTTATTTTTTAGACTCACTGTAAAAATCGTACAAATATTTTGGATGCACCATCCACTATTATGTGTAGAAAGCTGTGCCTTTACCAACTGCGCCAAACGTTATAATACCAAAATAGTTCTTACTCTTATTGCCCGCCGCAACGCAAATTTGTTAAAATATCGATAAGACGAATCAATATTTGGTACCCAAAATATTTAATAATGTAGTATGACTTAGAGAATTAACTTTTGATGAAAAAATGAGTAAGTTGACAACAAAAGTAAAATGAAAACTGAATTACTTAAGGGTTCGACAAAAGTATTTTAAAATTTGTAAGTTTAATTCAGTTTTCCTGTCAAAAATTGTTTATTTTAAGTAAATGTCACGTTATATTTTTATTTATATATTTATAATAAAGAAA
This sequence comes from Melitaea cinxia, assembly GCF_905220565.1. NCBI lineage: Eukaryota > Metazoa > Arthropoda > Insecta > Lepidoptera > Nymphalidae > Melitaea > Melitaea cinxia. Next base: position 4,192,913 of record NC_059421.1, on the reverse strand, counting down.
AATTAATATTGTATAATATATAAACTGTCACGCAGTTTGGCGAGTTAAGAAATTTAAAAAGTATTTTGTCAAATAAAGAATTTATTATTTATGTATTTATATTTATTTAAACGTCAAAAGGGCAATCAACTCTTATTTTTTAACAACTATACTAAATTCTTTATCGCTTTTAGTAATAAAACCGAAGTTAACCAAAGCCCGTATTTAACTTAACCGCTTAATTCTCATGTTTTATAGAAATAATTATACCAACAATTAAACGAACAAAGAAACTCTGCAGTTGCAGACAATGGACGTGAAAATTACCGACTACTTATCTCAAAGTCGAGTTATCACAGTTAGGGCTTCCGGCTTTGAGATAATAATAAAAAAAACGAACGTACAAAATAATTAATATCCGATCATTATCTTAACAACTCGATCCGACTTGATTAAAAAGTTACTTGACAGCTCGACAACATAAAACTTAAAGCGAGGAAAAAAGCAAAACAAGAAAAAAATATATCGATTGTGGACCAAGAAAATTTCAAATCGAAATCTACTCTATTTCTATTAAGCTAGGGTGAAAAATTGAAGAATATCCCGTGTTACATATGTCGTTATTAAATTTAAATAACCGCGGTAGCCATGTCGGATACGATTTCGAGTTTTTTTTTACTAGTTCGGACATAAACAGTCAATTATAGCGGCTTCCTTTTTATGTTTTAAATGCAGGAAGGTCGATAATCCCTTGAATTATTTTTTATACTAATGACATTTTCGTTTCGTATTTATGGGTGGTTCCATACAGATATCTTACGGACAAAGTTTAATTTGATTGGGTCGCGACTATAATGTGTATTTAATTTGCATCGTCTGGTTAAGTAACCTCGCCTCGAGGCGGTAAAAATTGTGCTTCAATAAATTAATAAGTGTTGAACTTGTTCGAAGTCGATAGTTGAAATACTACTTGAAGATGTCAACAAGCTATTTAGTTTTTATCATTCTTGTATACTGCTTTAATTATTTCCTACTAACTTATACGCGTTGTTCCCGATTAGTTCCAATCCCGTGGGAATTACGGGATCAAAGTGTTGATCCCGGTCTTCAATCATCATGCATGTTACATTGCGCACGGTTCAGTAATTTTTATCATGAAAAGTAATAAGTATCCCTTCAGCCTCATACCCTTTTATAATTTTCATGAGTAATTAGAGAAGGGTTCGTTGATTTCGATCGAATAGAGAGTCATAGTTTTTTTTTTAAACTGGGTCATGGTTATGTTGTTCAGTTTTTTGTTCGTATCTTTTAAAACATATTTTAGTCACGCTTTTACATCTAAAAATGTGGTTTTCGAATTTTATTGGGCATTTTATTTGCATAAGCCTTAAATAAAATTGATTTCTAGGAATATTTTTTTATTTAGGAACATACAAAAATGCTCCATATTGATAAATCCAATTCAGATTACATACAATCAGAAATTTTTTATTTAGGCAAAACAGAATAATTATTTTTCATAATAAAATATTTAATACTTAAAAAAAAAAACACTTGCAATGCGGTGTAAAACAACATTGTTTTCCTTATTTCACTATAAAAAAGAAAAAAAATATTAAGTCAAATAATTGCCGTAAATTTAAGAAGCGGTCGAGTAAGATTTTTAATGTATTCCTTCGAATAGCCGGTAGCGATACGACTAACGTGTCCGGATCACATAAAGCTAATTATTTTTACGTCCAACCAGCAATAAAATGAAATATATTATTACAACAAAACAGCTGACACGTACCTTCCGCTAACACAACATTTTTTGTTCTCAAACTTTTTAATAATGTCACCAAATTCTCAAACATCTTACCCAATGTTCTAGTGTTTGTTCCAATGTTGTTCCAATGGTGGTTTAGAATCCCAGTTGAAAATTGTTTTCAAATTAAGATTCCTGGGAATCTACAATACTTAAGAGCAACTTAAGGTTGAATAGCGTTTAAAGACTTCCTTGTCGAATTAGAAATAAATTAACGTTTTGTTATCCAAAATGCTTGTTGTATAAGTTATATATAATTATATATACATATTTTTTTTTTGTTGAATATAAGATTTTAAATAACTGTTTACTAAATTATCTTGCAATTGTTTCGTTTGTGTCGAGTTGTATTCCAATCTCCGATTTAAGATATCACGCTCATTCATTTCAATAAATCTTTATCGATTTAGTCGGACTTACGATTTTGTTACAATTCTCAATAAATTTTAATTTTATATATTTCAAACATACATTGGAAAGATAATTAGAGACAGCATTTTTTTTTAAAATAATTTTATACCAAACAGTTTTGGAAATTATTTCAATTTAATTCAAGATTTCCGCGATCGAATACTTTACACAGTTTGAGAGGCACTGTTTATAAGGTAACTTGAACTATACAAAACTTAAACTTATCGGAAAATTAATTTTAATAATCAAAACATAGTCCAAATTCTTCGATTACTTAAATTAAATAAAATTTTGTAGCGAATATGTTACTTTCAAATCGATATTAACTTTTAATGGGTAGGTTCTTTTCGTAGTGTTATAGGTGAGCAAGAGATTAGCTACATTTCTATTTGACTTTTAATAAGCTATTATGTTTTTAATAAATTCAAGAGAATCTATTAGAAATACATGGTACATGGATATGATTATATTAAAAATTTTGTAACATAAAGCTTTCTTCGAAAAATTACTTAAATTTTTTTTTTTAATATGAATAATTTAGTTTTAAAACCTTATTAATTAAAAAAAAATAAAATAAAAATAAAACTCGCCTCTAAAATGTAAACAAAAATAAGTAAAATAATGTCCTTTATTTAAACTGACAACAGAATTTCCGATCATTTTGAAACTATTATCTTTTACCTTTCTAAGTTGTTTTATATTTTATTTATTTAATTTTTATTTTTAGCTGATTGTTTAACCGACTGTCTACGTCGTTTTACTTGTTGATGTTATTAAAGTCAATATTTTTTTTATTTGGAAGGCAACACAAATATTATACAGTCAACGTATTGACTTTGAAATGTCTGCCAAAATCAAGAAATATATTAAAAATAAAATCATTTATTACATGATCGTAGCAAAGCAGATTATAAGATTTCTTAGTTTAAAAATAAATCAATGCATACAACTCGCACGAGCGGAAAAATATATACCTATATGAGTAGTAGTTGTAAATATCTATACAAGGATGAAAAATGGCAACGTCATAAAATATAAGAGATGACATCAAAAATATTTCTCAAGTGTCCTGAACCGAACCGGTAACGTTTACCCCATAAAACGCCATGAAACGAGGGCACATAAATGTAAGATAGTGCCTATGAATCGACTAGTTTTTACATAATGCCGCGGTTTTCTGAATGACTGATACGGCCGTAAAATTATATTTCGGTTATACTTTTATTGTATAAAAGAATATGTTCTTTGTATTTTATAAATAAAGTTGGGAAACTTGTTTCGTCTGTTAGGTACCTGTTAATGTGTTTGTTGATTCGTTAAGTTGTATGGAAGTTAGAAATGGTTGTGTTAAGTTTTTAATATTGAAAAAGTTTTAATTCGGATTCTGTTGTACTTTTCACTTATTTTATTCAAAATAGAATGTCATTATTTTTTTAATGTCATAATCATTAATCCATGTTCTTTGGTAATAAGATTCAGATCTAATTAATAATGGACATAATGATGCTCATTCGAATATGCGTCAAGTGGATTTTATATATTATTTTAGTATAATAGCACAGTTTAAATATAAAAAAAGTAAATTTAAAGGTAATTACGAGTATACCATTCTGAAAATTAAAAAAATAATCGTGTGGTCGACGAGACAACAAACAACATTTTTAATGTGTTCTGTATAAATGATGCTTTATGTTTTTTTTAAATAATTTAACACTTCACTCACTGCTAATATTTGTAGCAACTAGTACTATTTTAAAGCTACAGAAACGCCTTATAAAACATTTCGCTTCTGTTTTTATTATCGTTACCATTTAAAAAAAGAAGAAAACAAAAGCAATTCTATTTTCGTCGGCCAGAAAATTAGAACTGCGATTCAACGAAATGTACACTGCAGTTCAGACCATTCCAACATTCCACGCTGTCATGATTCGTACTTTAATTACTTTAAAATTCTACTTTGTATATTTTTTTATTAAACTTTTTTTCATTAGAAAAAACGAAGACAGTTCTTGTATTACAGTTGGAGTGTTTCTGTTGTATACTTTGTGAAAGATATTGCTAATGTTTAGATTTTCGATATTGTTTATTTTTAACATGGTATGGTATATTATAATGAAAAAAAAAATCGCATTTGATCGCGGTTTATTATGTCTTTTAGATGCCTGACGTTTCGGATACTTTACAGCAACATGGCCACGGGAGGACTGAGGTGTCAGACGTCCAAACGTTACAAAGTTATTCGTTATAAGTGTTCATGATAATGAGTGAAATTTCCGTAAACATTAGAAAACAATATGGTCTAGTAAAGTCAGTATTGAACTTGGAAGATAAACACTTAAATACAGGTTCCCCCAGATTTCCAGATCCATATAATGATGCTTAGCGATTCTTTTTTTATGTTGGTATACTCTTTCTTACTTCATATTATTCTCCTTCAAACTTATTACTTTAACTTTTTTTTTTAAATAAATTTGATGTGGGTAATATTAGTTTTCAATTTTTTTTTTCATGTTTTGTTTTTATGCCATTCTTGTTACTCATGTTTCTGTAGGCAGCGTGTGTTTGTGTGCATATATTACTAATGAAGATAATTTCATTTGATTAAATTTAAGTCACTTTTCTCAACGATTCTCGAATAAAGATCAGAGATAGGTGATTTTTTTGTATGTATGTTACCTTAGGACTTCTGGCTGGCTGGAATAATTTCGATGTTGTTTTTTTATTCGACAAGTGGTGCGTGTCATGTGGTTCCATTTAAATTTAATTGAGATATGGCAAGTACTTTTCGAGCTACATCTAATAATGCGTATTTACTTGACTATTTTTTCGTCTACCTACGTTGTATTACTTATCGATGTAATTGAAGTAGTTTTTTTTCGTTTGCTAGCAAACATAATTATTCGTAGTTTATTTGTTTATTTATTCTATATTGTAAATTACAAACAAATTACAAATTACAAAAAAATATATATATATATATATATATATATATATATATATATATATATATATATATATATATATATATATATTGCAAGTTGAAATAGGTTTTAGAAGTCATTATTAGAGAAATTAGTTAGTATTGCGGTATTCACGCAACCCGAAACAAAAAGAACAATTGTAAGTCTGTACTGGTGAGTGCTAATGAAACTCGATTCAACTGATTGTTTCAAGGTCGAACTTTATTGATTTACTAACCAACTTAAATCGGAGTTGCTTTGTGTTTATGTATGTCAGTACTGTCGCAATTTTTTCGAAACTTATTGATGCGATTTTAAGAAAGTTTTTTCTATGCGACTGCTATTTTTTTTGTACAATTTTAATTTAGTAATAATTACGTTGTATGTTAGGTTTTGCTGTCTATATTAATTAGTATCTATAGTATTTTTCATTGAGAATTTATAACCGTTTATGACAGTTGGAAATATCAATTTAATTAGAATTATTCATACTAGTGTTTAATTTTCTACATTCATTTATTTTATTTTATACTTTATTGTACACCACAAATATATCACAAACAAAGCATAAAGATAGTTACAGACAGTGAAGTACAATGGGCGGACTTATGGCTAATTAGCCATTTCTTCCAGACAACCCAGACATATAAAGGAAAGTTATTATCAAAATTGGGTAGTAGGTGTAGATGCATAATAAACTTACGTACAAATGTCTACATTCTAATACTTATAGAAAATACATAACTAAATAAAAAGAAGAATAAAAATATAATATATATTCAATCATAAACTAATAAAGTATGTAAGCAATGAACGTAAATTGAAGATAACAATTAAGTGAAATGATAAAAACACAAATATACATATACTATAAATAAGAAGAAAAAAAAAAGAAAAGAAATTGCACCATATTACAATAAATCGTTTCCATCTTAAGATAATAATCTTTAACGTGTTTTTTAAAAGTCAACAGTGATTTAGCCTCCCTTTTGGGTAAGGGCAGACTATTCCATAAATTAATAGCCTGAACAGTAAAAAACTGACTAAAGTGCTTGGACTTATGTACGGGTAGCTCCAGCATAAGTCTTCGAGATATTCTTAATTCTGATGCTTCACCGAGATATATAAATTTTTCTTTTAAATAAGAAGGAGAATTTGGATTAAATAGCTCACAGTACAACAGAGAAACAATATGTAGGTTCCGGCGAAGGCATATAGGAACATTTCTTAAAAAAACTTATTAATTTATTACGTTGTAACCATTTTAACAATGTTATACGTTATTTCGAAACGTATAGAATAAAATTTCAGTTAAAATCACCGCTATATCAGCGGAATCTTTTCAGAATCTAGGTTGTTCTTCATTCTCCAATAGCGCATCCCAGATCCAGTTCCATATATTACCTATTTTATGTTCCAGCCTGTTTTGTATTCCGTAGTAACTCGAACGCAGACGTATTCACACTCGATTTCTTTTCAAAACGTTCAAAAATCTACTCTATTGCTAGTTGCGTAAAGTTGAAAAAGAAAATCTCTCTTAATTTTCCTCCGGGATTCGATATTAGTAAGCATCTTGCTTACAAATTATTAAAGATCGTTTAGAAATTATGATTGTTCATATTTTTCAAGTTATATTTTAAAATTCTGTAATTAGTGAGAGTAATTAATGTTCGTTTTACGATTTTCAGTAAACGCTTTGTTTCGAAATTATAATTTAATTTACGATAGAATTAAGTTAGTAATTTTTCGAGAAGAAAAATGGTGGATTAAGTACAGTATAATTTTTTTATTAAAAGAAAAAAGTGATTACGTCACAACAATATCTTTTTTTTTACATACACACACGATCATCTGTTCCTAAAGTAAGCAATTTACATATATTTTTTTCGATAAACATTCATATAAATAATATACATATAAACAAAATATACTATATGACCGTGAGTGTGAGACGTGTGTATAACAAAAATCATTAAATAATTGAAGATACCATAATTTCTTATTTCACGTTGAATTCCAATATTCCGTTCCCAGATACAATTAATAAAGATGTCATGATCGCGCCGTTCCAACGATAAAATAAAATAATCGAAATAACAGCTATAAAACGTTACTTCCATCAGGGAGGGATTTTGGTAGGGATTTGTTCGTTTAATGTTCTGGGATTTGTAGTGAACCGGGATGACGCTGACATTCATATCGAGGTATTCAAAGCAGGCTGTAAGTGTCAATTGGAGTGAGATTTTATTTAGGATTTAGATTTGATTTTCACCTGACGTTATATATAAATGGTATTTGTTACACAAATTGGTACTATATACTCAATCTTTATATTAATAGGTGAAGCAAATACTTTGTACCCCTTTTTTTACGAAAATTGCGCGGACGGAGGAGTTTGAAGTTACACACATTTATAGTTTATATAGAGAAGGAGTCCAGAATGCTAATATATTTTTTTTAATTATGAATAAAAAATACATTAAATTAATAAAAAAAAAACACTACACATTACCACGCATTTGACACACCTACGCATATATACTCTTTTGTTTAATGTTTAAACTTATAATTTAAATTAATTATGTTCGAATTTCGACCACTGTGCGACCACTAATATATTCAATTAGGGCGAATACGGTTAAGTAATTTTTTAATATAAAATAAAAATACTCGTAAAATGTTCGATAATAAAGTATATATATGTCCTTTCAGTTTCGAAAAAATTGATTTCATAAAGACTAATTTTTTTATTACGTATATATAATTATAGCAAGAATACTGGTGGCATTTTCCCGTTGAACCAGAAAATTATTTCAGTTATTTTCTAATTTCACCCAAAAAAAAAGAAAAAAAAATAATGAAACAATTTACAAATATTTTTCTAAATATATAAAAAAAAACGTTATACGTTCTTTGTATTCTAATCATACGAAATTCTAATTAAAAAAAAATTAATAGTAAAAGAAGTTTTAATATGTATAAAAATAAATATGACAGCTCTCCAGCATTTCGCGAGGCGTTAGACCACACTATTCTTATACTGTGATAGTACGAAACTAGCAATTCTAAAATATATTTTCGAAGAAATTGAATTAGTATAAAGTGCATTTGGCAATTGAATGTCTCATGTCTTCTAGTCACTGTCATTCCGTCAAAATAAAAACACTGGGTGTATTCTTGGCAAAGTTGAAACGAATTCAGTATTTTTATTTTTTATTAAAATGCTCTTTCCAAAAATACAATTTTTGCTTGGGTTATTCTTACATTAATACCAAATATCAGGTATATTTTTTTATTGTTACTGTACTTTATTAAAAGATCGATTAAATTGGACGTATTTCTTATTTGTTAATTAAATAAAGAAATGTAGTTAGTATGTTTATCTATATGGTTGAGATTTTTTTGGGTGATCTGAAGTATGTAACGTCTAATTAGCCACAAGTCAGTCGATATCATTGCACAATAGTAGATAGGTACATAACTATGAATATATTAAATTAACTCGTCTAAGTTACGTTACGTTATAAACATGTAGACGAGTTAATTATATAGAATTAATATATACATAGTTTAATATCCCGGTCGGTCACCAACCCGCCTGCCCAGCGTGGTGACTATGGGAAAAATACATGAGTTCACGCCATTTTTGGCGTGAACTTGTGGAGGCTATGTTGCAGTGGACTGTGATAGGCTGAGATGATGATGATGATGATAATGATGATGAACATATGTTTATACTAATAATACTTAGGCTGGTATTAATTTAAATTTTAATAGTAATAGAAATAAAGGTTATTTTTAATTTAATTTTATTTTATATATTATTTTTATTTTCTATTAAATTAAAAGTAGCTGTGACTAATAACTTATTTTTGCATGATATAATATGAATAAATAAACAAACAGGCAAGAAATTAGAAAGACGTTTTCAATTAGATATGTAATTAATCATTCAGTAATGCTTTCAAGAAGGCTAAATAACAATTTACATTTCAAATTCCTAGATAAATAAAGCGTAGGCTTGACTATATTTTAAGGTAATTTCTTAATAAATTTCGACTGCTCAAAATGTAATAACCTCGGATAAACATGATACCGTAGCACACAGGAGAATAAAGTTATCTACTTTCGCGTTCATAATATTAGCATGGAAATACTTTTATCGCACGTAACATAAAGAACAAGATATACTGCAAATAAAACAAAAACATTTACAGATTGCGTAAACAATGCTTGTCGTTAAGGAAGTCAAATATTCGAAGGTCTGCGGAAACCTGAAGAAAAATTTGTATACTTTTGTTGTGAGATGTACGGCCTCTGGAGCAAAAATAATACAACGAAAGTTCATTATATATCAAACGAAAAGCAATGCTTTTTATAGTCGATTTACAAGATGGTGAATTATATATTATTAAAGTTGTTTCTAATATACTCGTAATCAATTTGCGGATTAAAAAGTTTCGGAGACATGTCAGACACATACACATGGGTGTATATATCGATGTAGGTACTATTGTTGACTAAGACAGTTATAGATTATACTTAAAAAATTAAAGAAATATTTGCAATAATTTTGATCACGTACCTGATCGAATGCTCATTTTGTTGTTCACATTTTTTTTGCATTTGCATCTCAAAAAAAAACACGTTTTCCCACAAAGGAATTTGGCGTTCCTATATATTTGTTGGTCAATAAACTGGTTGTGAAATTTGGGCCTACCGTAATATGCCTGGATATGTTATAATTTACTGCCATTCCACAAATTAACCATCTAATTCCCGCAATTGGGCAGATGCCCAATTCTACGATTGAACTCCGGCGTATTCACAAATTATTTGGCTTAGTGTTGTTGTGTGTACCCTTGATGTAGTTATAACTTAAATTTATTATTGTTTGGCACTATCACATCTTTTATATTTGGAATAATTGTTAATCGGGTGTAAATTCTCAAATGTGGCCATTTCCAAAAATAAACTCATTGAAATAATTTTTTTAGATTATAGTACAAATTGAAATCATTTTGATTCCTTTCTAAGTATAATGTGATGTAACCAAACAAGTTTAATTTTTAATATTTTCGTATGTTGATACTTGAATAGTTTTTGAAAAATATGAAAATTATCAGTATTATTTACATTCTTAAAATAATATGCTACCAAATATTTTTTTTGCTTCTACAATTCCACTCGTATTTTGTTTGAAGTATAGTAGATATTTTCCATTATTTAACTCCCATATTTTGTATCTGTTTAATTAAGAACACCAGCCTATTAAGACAAACCTAGAAATTTCAGAAATGTGTACAATTAACGAAGTGGGTTCTAAGAAAAGAAAACTCGACGACTTTTTTATGTAAATATAGACTTATTTTAGATAATTTTTAAAAGAGTTAAAATTAAGTTTCAAATTCACAGACGGCAAGAAAAACTTAGTAAATAATTCTTGGGCGGAAAAACACAATTATTTATAACCCTTTTGTTGGTTTTACGTTGGCGGACCTATTTATAGATAATAATACAATTATAACAAAAGAAAAGTTAAAACATAAAAAGTCCATGTTTAAAAATTCAGGAGTTCATAAATAACTCGTAAGTAGATTCGAGTTTAACATTTAACAGTTTTAAAATTTAAAGCGAATGAAATCGTATACATTTTAGATACAGCATTCACTTCATTTTAAGAGTAGACTTTGAGCCCAGCGTTTTAAAGAAACAGTTGAAGCTCGGAGCAAATTGCTCAGTTTGCCATCGCGTGCATCCACCGCTCGTTTGAAAATTAGAAAAAGAATTAATTTCCCTCGAACACACAGAGCTAAATCCACTCTCAACGTTTATATACGAGTTTAGATATCTCTCGAAACGATGGACTAAGAGCAGACTTTGAAATACACGGATGCAATTTAAGAGTACAAAAAATGTAGTATTTAGTTCACAGTTTCTAAATTGTAATGTGTCAAGTTTGTTATTATTATCATCATCATCATCATTTCAGCCTATCGCAGTCCACTGCTGGACATAGGCCTCCACAATTTCGCGCCAAAAAATGGCGCGAACTCATGTGTTGCCCAGAGTCACCACGCTGAGCAGGCGAGTTTGTGGCCGCAGTTTGCAGGTGCTTTGTCGCACCGAAGACGTTGCTGCCCGTCTTCGGTCAGTGTATTTCAAAGTCAGCAGTTGGATGGTTATCCCGTCATCGGTCGGCTTTTTAAGTTACAAGGTGGTAGTGGAACTATGTTAACCTTTAGTCGCCTCTTACGACACCCACGACAAGAGAGCGGATGGCTATATTCTATACTACCGTAGCCACACAGCGGTTTGTTATTAATTTTAAGGCAAATAATTACGTTTTATTTATGTTGTTTTTTTTTCGAGGTTTATTTACTCTATTTTTGTAATATTTTTTTCACAAGCCGCGAATTTCCTCCGTATTGTGCGGATGCTTGATGTCCGTCTCCAAGTACAAATTATGAAATGATCTTCAAATTTGAGTTTTTAACTAAAACCGCTGGTCCTTGTGAATAATTTGTGAATAATTGTCTAATTTTGAAGGCAATGTACACTTTGTAATAAAGTGTTGACGTTTACGACCTTACGGCATTTGGTTGTAGTAGTTTCTAATTTTAAGTTAAAGTTAAAATTCTAATAAAATGGGCAAAGTTAGGTAAGACAAGAGTGGTTTGTGCCTATCTTAAAATTATCTTTACTTATTTAACATGTAACTATATTTACATTTTAACAAACAATACTACTATAAATATGTCACTTTCACAATTTAATTAAAGCACTATAACCCTAGCCTATATAAAAACCCTAGCAATTAATATTTAAGGCAATTCAAGACAAATAAACAAATAAATAATTGTGTTTGCAGGCAAACGAAGAAAAACCGACTTCAATTATATTGACAAGTAATACAACGTAGGTAGACGAAAAAATAGTCAAGTAAATACTCATTATCAAAGATTACTCCAAAAGTTGTAATTAGATCTCGATGAAATTTAAATTTGACCACATGATAAACATTGGCTTTCGATTGAATTAAAAATCATCAAAATCAGTACACCCAGTAAAAAGTTATGCGGATTTTCGGGAGTTTCCCTCGATTTCTCTGGGATCCCATCATCAGATCCTGGTTTTCTTATCATGGTACCAAACTAGGGATATCTCCTTTCCAACAAGAAAGAATTATCAAAATCGGTTAATAAACGACGGAGTTATCCCTGAACATACATTAAAAAAAAATATACGGTCGTATTGAGTAACCTCCTCCTTTTTTTGAAGTCGGTTAAAAAAACACTTCCACTTCTTGAATCAAATCCACACGTCATAATAGTAGCTTAATATATTTAGTTTAAAATAAGTATTTTCGTCTTTTCACGGCACACAAACTCTTTTCAAGCTAATGTTCCCCAATGATATCTGTATTAGGGTCACGTAGGCCTTCACGCTTTAAGCGTTGCTTTCCTAAACTTGTAAAAAGTTCGCTACAATAATATTTTATCTTTGCCTCTTTATTCATAGCGGGCGTGTCTATGACAGGATGTTACATATGACGTAAGGGCGAACGCTTACATTTGCGAGACCATTTGTTCTACGGGGCGAATAAAACTGTAGATAAACGCTACATTTTATCGGATATTAAATGTCTCTGGCGGTTTCGCACTCGGTTCTCTACACTCTACGTGCAGCGTTTTATACAATGTTAATACCGTTTTATGAATACGAGTGTTATAAGTTTAAATGTGTTTTTCTATTTGCATTGTAAAAAACTAGCATTTAATGATAGTAAAAATTATAATACTTCTTTTACTCTGTTCAGTTTTAATAATTGGAAGAACACTTGGTATTTATAATTATTAACCTGCTAGACGCCGCGTTGTCGCAATGGTCAAATCAATGGTTTGTGGCTGTTGCGCTACCGGTTGCGGGTTCCATCCCCGCACATGAAAACATTTGTTATGACCATACATGTTTGCCGTAGTCTGGGGTTTTGTGCGCAGTCCTTGTGGGGGTCTCCCCACCGTGCTTCGGAGAGCATGTTAAGCCGTCGCGTCGGCCCCAGTTGTTATCATGTACATCTAATAGCGATCGTTACTCATTGTAGGCAATATATCTGCCAACCCGCATTGGAGCAGCGTGGTGGATTAAGATCTGATCCTTCTCATACATGGGGAAAGAAACCCATGCCCAGCAGTGGGATATTACAGGCAGAAGCGTAATCTGCTACCAACATTTATCTTGCTGGCGTAGTATTTTATTATTGTAATGCAAATCGGTATGAAGTGAGATTATATTCTTTAAATAATAACATAGTATTTTTTTAATATAGATACCAAAATTAATAAACATTTTTTTCATATAAATATTTTTTTTTCAAAGTAAACAAAAACCAAAAACCGTTCAGCAAAATTGAATAGAAATACAAATAAAACAATATACATATATTCACACAGTTTTAATAGCGTCTTTTACAAGCGTTTAGTAATCACTGTTTACCGTCTAAAGCAAACACTAACCACTCAGCAAGATTAACCGTAATATATATTGTAGTCGTTTATCGAAGGATCACTATTTATATTAATCCAACCCACTTTGTCCTTATTCGTGCTGTACAGTTTATTAGGTTGACTTTTCATTGCAATTACAGCATTTAATAGTGCTATACCTAGCTAGAAGAGTTAGTTTAACTTGTAAATATGAAATGGACATAAATACGAGAGTATATTTATATGTTGAGTTTTTAAGTTTCTTCACTACAGACGGTTGATATTTTTTTACCACTAGAGCGGCAAACAAGCTTACAGCTCATTTAATTATAAGCAATCAACGTAGCTTATAGATATCTGCTACACCACAAACATCGCAAGCCCGTTGCCGACCCTACCACCAATCCTCCCTCCCCCTCCAGAGCTCTAGTCACCTTACTCACCACAGGAACACAACACTTCAGAAGCAGTATTATTTAGCTGTGATCTTCTGTAAGATCGAGGTACTTCCCCAGTCGGGTGGCTCTGGATTTTGAGCAGCATATTTCCCGCTGTGCCCTACCCCATTTAAGTATCTCTCTTTAGGGACAAGATAGAGAGCATAATCTACCACGTCGCTCTTCTTAAAGCGTTACAGGCGTTTTTTAACCATTGGATTATTTAGGCTTAACCTTTACATGTATTTGTAGACGATTATAAATAAGTAATTTAATCTCAATTTTTGTAAAGTCATCATCGTCATCGCTTCAGCTTAACACAGTTCACTGGTGGACATAACCCTCCACAAGTTCACGCCAAAAATGGCGTGAACTAATGTGTTTTACCCATAGTCACCACGCTGGGCAGGCGGGTAAGTGACCGCAGGGCTGGCTTTGTCGCACCCAAGACGCCTGCTGCTCGTCTTCAGCCTGTGTATTTCAAAGCCAGCAGTTGGATGGTTTTCCCGCCATCGGCCGGGTTTTTAAGTTCCAAGGTGGTAGTGGAACTGTGTTATCCATTAGTCGCCTCTTACGACACCCACGGGAAGAGGGAGAGAGTGGCTATATTCTTACTTTGTAAAGTGGATAGTAAAAAAACACTAACGTACTCTTTGTCTCATCTTCCGAAGTGTAAGTGAATCAAAATAAATATGATTATTTATTTTCTAATATTATACTATTAAAAAAATAATTATAAAAAAATCTTAATATATCTCTATATAGCTCACTACAGCCAGTCGACAGTTAACCTAAACGTTACAAGACGAATTCTCATCTTATGAGATTCCTTTGCTCTATATTCTCTGGAATATGTTTGACCTGAAATTGAATGTAATACTTTCAGTTTTATTTCATTGTTCATGCCCTATATTTGGAGTATTCCACTCAAAGTATAAGGAGCTTTATATATTTAGGACAAGTTCTGACTTGCAGCTTTAACTAATGGATGAAATATTCTTTGTGAGTCTGTGGTGAAGGCAAGTTCACTGAGACGCAGATTATTACGATTTGTGTTTGACTATGTACGTGAATGTGTATAAATATATTTTTTAAACATGTTTAACTTTAAAGATTATTTATCATCAAATAATTCTAGCCAAAGAAATAGTACTGTACTGTGCGATGAAGGCTAATGGGGATTAGATGATAATGAAGTCAGTATTCCGGAAAAGTCCAGGAAGCGGGATGGGGATAAATGAAAATGGAGGGTTTATTTCAAGCGAATGAACTGAATGAGCTTAGAAACTTGCTACTGTTGGGTACATATTCTTTAAATAGGAGAATGGTTATAGCTTAACTCACCACATTTTTCCACTTGGGGCTGGAAGATAATATCCTTCCATGAGTAGTAATCGCTATTAGCAATTATTGGTCGGTAAATATACCAATAGAACATTTGGAACATTAACTGGTACAAATGGATATCTATATATTAATACGCGAAGTAAATTTTTTTTACCCCTTTTTACGAAAATTGCGTAGACGGTGCAGGACGGATATTTCGTACACTTATAGTTTATATAGAGAAGGAATGCAGAATGCTAATATTTGTTTAAAATGACGTGTAGAATATACATTAAATTAATAAAAAAATATGCATGCAAAAACACACACTACCATGTAATTGACACACACGCATATATACTCTTTTGTTTATTGTTAAAGTTATGTCAAATTGATGATTAATATTGTTTTTCTTTAATAAATGTCAAACAAAACAGTAATAAATTCATTAAAACCTTAATGATGTTCAAACTTATAATTTAAATTAGTTAGGGTCGAATTTCGACCACTAGGCGACCACTAGTATATACGCTTCAGCCTTTAATATCCCACTACTGGGCATAGGCCTTTTTCCCCATATAGGAGAAGGATCAGAGCTTAATCCATCACGCTGCTCCACTGCGGGTTGGCGGATATATTCCCTACTATGAGTAACGATTGCTATCAGGTACATGATAACAACCGGGACCGACGGCTTAACGTGCTCTCCGATGCACGGTGGGGAGACTTACAAGGACTGCACAAACACCCAGACCATGGCAAACACCCGTATGGCCAATACAAATGTTTGCCATGTGCGGGGATCAAACCCGCAACCGCTAGCGCAACAGGTACAATCCATGGCTGTAACCGTTGCGCCAACGCGGTATATATAAGAACATAAATACATTTGAGAATGTGAATTTCAAATTTAGAGTTGAGAATTGTGGAGCAGAACTTAGTGAGAACGTTTGTTTACCCTTCAGATTTAAGATCGATGTATCGATACGAAATGTAGTGATAATGGCGTGTATAATGTTGTGCTTTCCATTCGTCGAGTTCACTCACATTGAATAGACATTTTAACAAGCAAAAAATACTCACGTGTCAACCGGTCTCTGAAAAGGAATTTTTACCATTCATCAGTTCAGTAAACCATTGAGATCGACGATTGACTTCAATTATAAATACCTTAAATAAAGCTAACTAATAATAAAGAAAAAAAACCTTCTGATCTTTTTTTTCTTATTATTCTTATAAAATGCTATAATATTCTATTTGTTTTGAACGGCATATACTGTTTATGGTTCGAGAATTCGTACGTCATTGGGTTAAAATTACATGAAAAATTATTAATTGATAATTTTTTGACAATTATAAACATTTTAACGTATTCACTAATTACTTAATTAATAAAATTATAATTATACTAGCTTTTACCCGCGACTTCGCTCCCATTGATTTTATTTTAACAAAAAAATATCCTATGTTACTTCTAATAATTCCAAGAATACGTGTACAAATTTTTATGATGATCGGTTTAATAGTTTACGCGTGAAGACGTAACAAATAAACTTATATTCACTTTTAATAATATTATTCAGGATTTTTGATTAATAGCGTTTTATAGTTTTTTAAAAGAGCAAGATTAAATTATTTAAAAAAAGTCCGAAAAGTAGTAAACGGTTTATGTAAAAATAAAAACTTTCAAAGTCAAAGCTCTTTTAAACACAAATTTAAGTAAAAAGACGACAAGATAAGAGGAATATGCGTTAGTAATTAGAAAGTTAGTTCTGGATAAGAAAACTTTTATTTATCTTGAGAACTTAATCTTATTCCGCCATAAAGTAAGCCACTTTGTACTAAAACAAAACTTATTAAGTGTTAAGTAAAAACATTGTTACTGGTCAAAGATTCTGTTATTAACTTTCCTTATTTTTAAAAACATGTTTTGATGGTAAATATTTCCAAACTTTAATAATTGTCAACTTTTTGTTTTTTTCCAAATTTTGTATTTATAATCCTTGTTTTATTATTGTGTTGTCATCTTTGTATACAGACTAGTATTATTTATGTTTTCGCTATCTGAACGCAAACTCTGATTATGTAAAAATAAACTAATTTTTGGGGAAGACACTGTGGCCTGTACACAGCTTTTTTAAGCTAGCACGGGTCACAGGGCTTCTTGATAATGTAAACTACATGATTTGAGCAAATAAAAACTATTTATTATTATTATTATTATTATTATTAGCTTAAAAGAAATATTCATATTATTATATTGCTTTTCATATTTAAATTTATATTTGTTCGGGTGCTTACCACGTTTATTGGTTTGTTGAGGTCCCTATATTTCGGCAGTGTTTCAATCGCCATGATCACGGGTAGACTGACGTACGGTGCTTGTAGATTGTGACAGATCAGAAAAATCTGTCTACCCTCTTTTTTCTTCATTTTGGACGACTAGTTTCAGCACACAAACTAACGTAATCACTGAATTCCACATACTCGGTATTCAGGAGCCCGTCTTCCTTATTGAAATTCGGATATTCCTCCTCGCAAGTTACTAGGTATTCAGAGCCCGTCTTCCCTATTAAAATTCGGATATCTCCTTATTATTTTGCAGTGTATGGTGTTTATAAATATTTTATTTTAACTTTTAACGCGACGGTAATGACGCCGATGTTTACACTTCGAAGACCGAAACCGAAATCAAATAACAATATAAATTTTTTATTTTATTTTGAAAGCAAATCATTAAATTAGTTCATTAAAATTATCTACCAAGAATTTTTAATTCACCAACGTTTTGATATATTAATTAGATGAAATTAATTCACCTGAATTAGAAAAAATAATCTGACCAAATCGTTACTGCGTGAAAATGTTGTTATACAAGCGTTTTGATAAAAATAAAATAAAATTCATTATTGTTGTAAATGTCATTTAAATCACAATTGCAATATTTTGTCTATTTTAATTTAAAATAATTGTGTTTGCTCGCAAACGAAAAAAAAACCGACTTCAATTACATCGACAAGTAATACAACGTAGATCGACGAAAAAATAGTCAAGCAACTACGCGTTATTAAAGATTACTCAAAAAGTAGTTATCAGATCTCGATAAAATTTATATGTGACCACATGATAAACATCAGCTTTCGATTAAATTAAAAATTATCAAAATCGGTACACCCAGTAAAAAGTTATTACGGATTTTCGAGAGTTTCCCTCGATTCCTCTGGGATCCCATCATCAGATCTTAGTTTCCTTATCACGGTACCAAACTAGGGATATCTCCTTTCCAACAAAAAAATAATTATCAAAATCGGTATATCCAGTAGAAAGTTATGCGATACAATACAACGTAGGTCGACGAAAAAAGCGTCAAGTAAAAACATATTATTAGATATAACTCAAAAAGTAGTAGTTAGATCTCAAATAAATTTAAATGGGACCAATTGGCACACACCACCTTTCGATTAAAAGAAAATTTGTCGAAATCGGTCCACACGGGCAAAAGTTCTGATGTAACATACATAAAAAAAAAAAAAAAAAAAACAGTCGAATTGAGAACCTCCTCCTTTTTTGGAAGTCGGTTAAAAAATAGACTTTACTTAATACATTAGCTATAACTAAAAACTGAGTGACAAACTGTTTTAATACCGATATTAGATTTCTAAAACTAAATTTTATTTATTTATTTATACTTAATTACACACTTACAAGTACATTACAAAGAAACAAAATAAACTTACTGAATAAAGTGCAAAGGCAGTTTTATCACCGATAGTGATTTCTTACAAAGAACCCGTCTATAAAGGTAATATTGGTAACAAATAACAGGCACACGGTGCAATTTATTATGTACATAGTATATTTAATACATAGTATAATATATACTACCTTGGAACTTAAAAAGCCGACTGATGGCGGGATAACCATCCAACTGCTGGCTTTGAAATACACAGGCCGAAGACGATCAGCAGTATCTTCGGTGCGACAAAGCCAGCCCTGTGGTCACCAACCCGCCTGCCCAGCGTGGTGACTATGAGCAAAGCACATGAGTTTGCGCCATTTTTGCGTAAACTTGTGGAGGCCTATGTCCAGTAGTGGACTGCGAAAGGCTGATGTGATGATGATGATGTGATGAGTATAATAAATACGTCATATATACAGTATACACCAAAAACTTACCAAAACTTTTCTTAATTTTTTTTTGTTATTGTAATAAAAAGCGCTGCATACACTTGTACCTACAAAATAGTGCTTAAACGCATGCAGCACTATTCGCTGAAAGTGTGACAACACGACAAGTATCGGCTTTCGAATAATAAAAAAATCATTTAAGTCATTACACCCAGTAAAATGATTTCAGGTAACATTATATGTATTAATATGCTAAGGTTAAGATGTTTGCCTTCTTTTTTATAAAAAAACCTCACAATTATTCCGCATAAATTATATATCATTTTATAGAAAATTGCTTGCTCTACCGCCATCGAGGGCTTAATTTTGATACAACGTCAACATGATTGACGGTCGGTAATTTTTTTACGTATTTAGTGCGAATTATCCGCACGGGTTATTGCTAGTATATAAAAATAGGGTTGAATTGAGATATTCCTCTTCTTTGCAGACGGTTTAAAATGTCGTAAAACTGTAAAAGAAGTATAATGCATTCTCGATAAAAACAATTACAAATCTCCAATAACAAAAAACAAAAACTCGATGGAAATAACTCGATAAAAAACCCACTTTCCCCATAGAATATTTTCATTTAATTACTTCAGAATGTTTAATTATAATCCCATTATCCTGAAAAACGGCATAAATGGTTCTTTTTAAATCCGACAGACCGTGTTCGAGTAACAATTAATAAAATTTCAACCCTTGAACCACACGATGTGAATTTAAATTTTGAACAGCCCAAGGATTTTTATTTCTCATTATTTTGATTAATTACATGTTTTAAATTAAAAAAGGGTTCAAGATTACAAAAATAATCAGCGAGTTTTTAATAAAATCTAATTTATTAAAGTTAAAAAGTTTAAACTTGTAATGTTTAATTACTTTGATTTTGTATGGCAATAAATTCTATACTTTTGTCTACTTTTGTGGTTAAGTGTTGCCTTTTTAACATGCAAATCGTAAAATGCTGTTGAATTAGTTTTTTTGGGTAGAGGAATGAGTTGAGCGTCCTTTTAGTAGGTAGGAAAGGTATTGGTGCTAATTATAGAGTACAATTTTAATACTTTGTCTGTGGCATAAACTTATTAGATAAGCTGTGTTTTTTCTTAAAAGGTGTCGTGTGTGATTGTACTTGCTCTGACCCGATTTCAAATATCATTAAAGTGAGGAAATATTATAAAAGGTTATTGTGTCCACAAAAATCACGGACCTCATCAAGTAAAATTTTAATCTAAATATAAGAACTGGAAATTAAGAAAACGTTAAAAATGTGGGTTAGGACAGGTATTCATATTTTCAGGTATATATTTTTACCAGAAAATATACCTCGGATTAAGTATATCCGTGTCCCAGAATTTAGCTAGAGACATACCTCATAGTGTTTTGTTGCCGACCGAGCACGTAATGACATTTAAAGCAAATTCGAAATTTGAAATCTCGACTCGTATCATAATGCATAATAACGTCTTCAATACTCATTCTGCAGACATTTTGAACGTATAAATGTCAAAGAGGATACTGCAATAAGTTTTAATATGACTGTTATACGGCGGCCTTGTTGATAATAAAAGGTAGTTAATGTTTATTAAAATGGTAATGACGCTTCCAAACTTTAGGGTATGACACAATATACTTTAACTTATGAATTTCGGCATTGTATGCTAAATTAAATAATGCGTTATTAGTGTTGGTTTGTTATAAATAATATAAATTCTTCAAGTAATTATTCATTATTCGGGGCTTTCACAAACGCATTATTTCGTCATTCATATATATAAAATAGGGGTTGGTGGTAGAGGGTTGAACATTTAGGGTTGTATGTATTTTTTAATGTTGTATCATAAAAAAATTAAAAATAAATAATTTAGCTAAAAATCAAAAAAAGTCAGGGTGGACTACCCTTAACATTTAGGGGAATGAAAAATAGATATTGTTCGATTCTCAGACCTACCTAATATGCACACAAAATTTCATGAGAATTAGTCAAGCCGTTTCGGGGGAGTTTAACCATATATATATATATATCCACTGTTTTGATATAAATAGTAATAATCGCAGTACAAACACGAAAATGAGTAACAAAATTGTAATTCCACGTTTCCGACTACGCAAAGTAACGACTCTTTTTTGAGTTATGGTATTCGCATGATACACACAATATTGTAATTATCTGAGAATAAATTTAAAAGTTTGCATTGAGAAGTAATTAATAGCTTAAAAATTATTATTCGGTGGAGGATCACATAAACAATATATAATTTATGTGGAGTAATTGTGAGGTTTTTTCTAGAAAGGGAGGCAAACATCTTAACCTTTGCGTATTAAAATACATAATGATATGATTTTCTGAAATTATCCCTTTTTTTAAAAAAATCATTGTGTTCACAGTTTACCACATATAATTTCGCAATGCTTTAAAAATGTCCGATAGAATTAGTCCAGCCGTTCTTGAGTTTTTTGCATCACACACTTTGCATCACATTATGTGATTTATTTTTATTTACATGGGTAGAAGATTTATGTTATTTTTATACACTGAGAGTAATTATGAGTAATAAAATATTTACATGCAAACCATAACAGACACCATACCTTCAAGTGGTTTTAACTGACGTTTGTTCTGTTTTGTGTTAAAACTAATGTGCTAGATAGATTCCCAGTTAAAGTGATAAATTATGATTATATTTCTTAAACCGAATAAAATTTTACATCTACAAATCATTTTTAAAAATTTAATATTTAATCGAAAATATTAAATATAAACTTCGAGTATTTTCATAGTTTTGCTGTAGTTTAAGCTCACAAATCAGTTTAATTTGAATATTTGTTTCTAAACATAAAACATACAACTTTCATAGTAGTGCTCGCAGTAAAACTTTCCCAACTTCTATATAACAATGTGAACATATTAATTTATTAATCACGATCTAAATACACGTACCTACAAAGTTATAATTGCAACAAGTCAAAGTTGAAAATGAATGTTACAAGCTTTATACGAGACATTCATTTTACGACAGTCGTACATATTGTGTATTTACAACAACAGGCTTCCATCTTATCTTAAATAATTTATGAACAAAAGTATGTAGAATTTTTTTATCACTCATTCAAATTACAACGTTGTACCGTTTGCAGTTGAAACATTAGCGGGGCAAGAATGGACACTACGATTCGTAGCCTTCACTTTTGATCCAGAGAATTGAAATTGCGACAAGGAAAAACTACCATCGATTTTTTGGTGCGGTCATGGTTTATACCACAGGTATTGGGAAAGAATACGGTTTTAAGTTTTATATTGGAAACACGTTTTTAATGTTATAAAACGAAGAAAACAAAAATTAAATGTGTTAGTTTTAAGTTTCACTTACAGTTAACATTGCGACTGACACTGCAATAGCCCTGCTACAAGCGTAGCGTGAATGACGCCCTGTTTTAACTCTTATTATTTTTAAATAATTTAACTGAGGTACAGCAGGAATTTCCTGCGCAAAATATGGAGCAGCCCGACTGGGGTAGTACCTCGACCTTACAGAAGATCACAGCAAAATAATACTGTTTTCAAGCAGTATTGTGTTCCTGTTGGTGAGTAAGGTGACCAGAGCTCCTGGGGGGATTGGGGATTAGATCGGTAACGCGCTTGCGACGCTTCTGGTGTTGCAGGTGTCTATAAGCTACGGTAATCGCTAACCATCAGGTGAGCCGTACGCTTGTTTGCTGACCTAGTAACATTAAAAAAAAATATATAATCCTAAAATTCCGAAATAAAATTATTAAATAGTTAATAAAATCTTAGCAAATACTATGCTTGTGTTCATGACAGCATAAAAGTGCTTTGAAAAGTAAAATTTAACCCCTTAAATTATAATTTAAACTATAGTCAGAAACTTTAGAATAAAAAAAATGTTTTTAAAAAAATTAACAAATAAAGAAGAAATTACCATAAAATAATACATCTATCATATACAGTGTAACCTTAAAGACTAGTCTAGAACATATTCTCTTTCATTTAATCTATACATCTATACAAATAAATAAAATTGGAGCGTCTGTCTGTCTGACTGTCTGTGTGTTCTAGCTAATCTCTGAATCAGCTAGACCGATGTAAACGGAACTTTTACTGGCATATAGCTGATATGGTAAGGAGTAACGTAGGCTACTTTTATTTTAGAAATTTATATATTTTATAACTCTGCGAACTGAACAATAACTTTTTTGTTAAATCCACGCGGATGAAGTTGCGTGCACAGATAGTTATTATTATAATTAAATAGTTATTCGAATAGTACCAGAATTACGTGTATCATTTCGTCAACGTCAAAACAAATCGAGAAAGCACCAAAGGAAACCGGTCCAGTTGTGATTACAACCTTAATAAAAATTTGAAGACCATAGAAATAGTAGTTTGATTTATATTTAACCCCTAACCAAGAACAGCGACAGCATTTTCATCATCTTCTCGTTTTGAATTACTTATTATTGTAAACAAATTCAAAATAATGGTCCCTTAGGTAAAAATAAACAAGTCTATCCTATGATGTATCTAATTAGATGGGTTCCATCAAACCCATTATTTATTGTCACATGTATGATTTAAACTTCAAGGTCAATCACTTTTAAATACGCGTAAGTTAAATAATAACAGCAGACACATACGATGTCATGTAGTTGAAAAGTTGTGAAGGTCAAACTGAATAAAGGCATATTGTCAAAAGAGTCAATATTTTTGAGGTTCTCGTTCTGATAATTTCTAGCGTGGTAATTTCTAAGGGAGACTTTAGACCTTACCACTAATAAGCGTACGGTCCTGATGGTAAGCGGTTACCTATGAACGTCTGCAAGCCTTGAAAGCGCATTGCTGACCATTGTCCTGATACTGCTCAGGAGCTCTGGTTACCTTACTTACAACAACAATACAACACTATTTGAGAACAGTATTATTTAGCTATGACCTTTACTAGGGTTTAGGTACATCCCCAGTCGAGCTGCTGCAATGATAGGAAAGATATTTCCTGCTGTGCCCTTCCTGAATAACACTAATGTTTGTAAATCATCAAATAGAATAAAGTCGGCAAAGGATATACCAAAAAAGCAATTCTTTATATAATATGACTCTTTAGAAACGAAATTAAATCACCTACTAATAAACCATCATCTACTAATAAACTATCATTTTCAACGCTCCGTATCGTCAAACTAAACTAACCAAAATGGATTTTGCAGTGAATAGAGATCTTCATTGTCATTATAATATAAACGGGTTTGTCGGCCTCGGTTGACACGCTCTATTAAACGAAAAGGTCCACCTTTGTGCATATAAAGACCGTTTCGAACCTTTAAATAATATGATATTAAAATCGCAACGTGCCCCTAACGTTAGATGACAAACTATCTGTGTTATAATGACCTATATACAATTTTAGCATCAATTAAGCGCGTCGTTTAAGGCTTTCGTGAAATATCTTAGTTCTTAGTATATCTGAGTTCTTCAATATAAGGTTAAAGAACTTTATTCTCAAAAAGACAATGTCACTTACATGAGAACAATACACTACAATAAAAGTAAAACATACATATCGTCGTCTTATAAATCCTAGTGCTCAATTAACGAATAGTTTAAATGGTTTCTTCTAACGATAAAGTGTTATTGAGAATATATTGCGAAAGCCGAGATTTAAATTCGTTAACTGAGCTTACATCTTTTATTAGACAAGGTAATTTGTTGTAAAGCTGTGCTCCTTCGAATGTGATATCCCTTTTGGCAAATGTCGTCCTAGTCTTAGGCAGAACCAATAAGCTGGGTCGTCGATTGCTGCGCTTCGTGATACGTTTTATAAAGGACAAATTTGAACGAATAGATTTACTGATAATTTTTTTTATTAAAATACAGGAATTATATATATAAAGTTGTCGTAGGTTCATGATTTTAGTTTCTTTATAAATTTTAGTTGTAGATGTGTAATATGGATATCGAAATAGTATTTTTATTATTTTGTTTTGTTTTCTTTGAAGCTCTTGTAATTTTGTTTTGGAGGAATTACCCCATACTTCAATCAAATATAACAAATGCGACTTAACCAATGAGTTGTATATAGAATGGCGTAATGTTTGAGGAATGCACTGAGAGATATTTTTTAGGCATATGATCAAAGAGGACATTTTTTTTTAATATGATCTATATGGTTATTAAAACTTAACTGGTTATCCAATCTTAGGCCAAGGTACTTTTCACAGGTTTTTTCTTCAATTGGAATATTATGAACTGTTAGTGGATTGTGTTGTGAAATAATTTTATTTTTTGGTTTAAAGATAATATAACACGTTTTGGAAGCATTTATAGTTAATAAATTATGATGAAACCAATCATTTAAAATATCTAGATCTTCCTGTGCGTGACTGATAATGTCATTTATTCTGTTTCCAAAATAAAATAAACATGTATCATCTGCATATAACGTTAGATGACCATGTAGTTTCAAATTTGCGATACCATTCATATATATTAGGAAGAGAAGTGGTCCTAAAATTGAGCCCTGTGGGACTCCACAAGTAATAGGTAAAGCACCACTTTCTTCGTTACTAATTTTCACTATCTGCAGTCGATCTGTCAGATAAGATTTTAAAATTTTGAGAACACTACCTTTGATACCAATGTTTTCTAGATTACGTAATAAAAGTTTGTGACTAATAGTATCAAAGGCTTTTTTTAAATCAATAAACACACCGACTACAATGTGTTTTTTATCTATATTTTGTCTTATAGTTGTTATCAGATCTACGATTGCAGCAGTAGTATTGCTTTTAGCCCTGAAACCGTATTGCCGTTCGGATAAGAAATTGAAAGAGTCTAAGTGTGTAGTTAAGCGGTTGTAAATTAATTTTTCCAATATTTTAGAGAGGACCGGTAGTACAGAGATTGGACGATAGTTTCCTGGATCAGTTTGAAGGCCAGATTTATATATAGGTGTTATTTTTGCAATTTTTAGTGATTCAGGGAAACTTCCTTCAGACAAGAGTTTATTAAAACAATGCATCAATTTTTCTGAAATCAAATTTTGTAAGCATTTTACAGCTTTGGTGCTAATTCTATCTATGCCAGTACTTGAATTAGAATCCAGGTCTTTTATGATTTTATCAATTTCATTAGTGGTGCATAATTTTAATGTCGACAGTTCAGGGTAATTATAATTATTTTTTGTATGAATAGGGTGAAATATATCGTGGAATTTTTTTGGTATATTTTCAGCTAAATTGGAACCTATTGTTGAGAAATACTTATTAAAAACCTCACAAATTTCTCTCTTATCCGTAATTTCTTTTGATTGTAGGATGATTTTCGAGGGAGCACAAATCAGTTTTGTTTTATTTTGAGATAATTTGTTTAAAAGTGTCCAGGTCCTTTTTGAGTTATTTGCATAATTTTTAAATAACTTATAATAGTATGAATTTTTTGTTTCCCGTATCAATTTAGCCGTATTACTCTTCTTTTGGTTAAAATCTTCTTCTATCTTCTGGAATTTTGGATTGTTCTTATGTTGGACCCATAAATAGTTTCTCTCACTTATTCTGTCGATAATCTCTTTATTTATCCAATATTCACGCATATTATTCAGAATCTTTGTTTTTATTACTTTGCTGTTAAGTATTTGTTGTTTCAATATAGTTTCTAGCTCTGTGAAGTTATGTGTTGTGTTACCTAGTATTGAAGATTCAAAGCATGTATATAATTTTGTGTAATCTATTGCTTCATAAGTAGTACGTAGTTTTTTTGGTGTTTTAAATTTATTCATTTGTACATAGATTTGTTTATGATCTGACATTGACGAATTAATAATAGCAATATTAAAATGATTTGTTTTTAAGTTGGTGCTTACATGGTCCAAAATCGATTTTCTTGTAGCAGAATCTCTTGTACTATATGTATTATTTATTTTATTCAACAGTCTATGGCCGGATTCCTTTATTATTTGTTTATATTTTGTAACTTTGTTGTTATTCTCCAAAAGATTAATGTTGAAGTCTCCAAAAACTATAGCTCTCTTTCGTTGTTGTAATTGGTTGTCATATTGTTCAAGAAACTGCTCAAAATTAGTATCACCAGGGTTGTATATTACACCAACATCCAATGCAAACTTTTCAATGTGTATCCATAGATAGTTGATGCCACCTTGATAAATCGACTCAATTTGATAATGTTTTAAGTTGTTGTGAATATAGGCTGATACTCCACCTCCTCTAATTGATGTTCGATAGTTATAGTAGTGAGTGTAATTATCTATTTGCAATTGCAAAGCCTGCTCTTCTGATGATATCCAAGTTTCTGAAAGTAGGATAATATGGACAGTTGTAGGTATTGCTAGTAAAATACATTTTAATTCGTCTAGTCTGCCTTTTTTCTTTATGCTTCGAGCGTTTAGGTACAAGAACGATAATCTTGACTTCTCTGTATGTATATCTTGGTAACTATTGACTATTTGGTAATTTACAGTATTAAATATATTCCTATTTAGAGTAGTTGGTTGGAGTTTTTTGGTAGTGTTTTAATGATGGTTGGCGTTCCATTTACGTATTTAATTTTAATATCGGTTTCTCCACTAGCTTTACGCTGGTTTAGTACTTCTTTAATATGGAAATAGTATTTTAGTTGAGCCGGAGTTTGATCAGAAAATATTTTTATACTGCTAGGCAATTTTTCCCTACTTTTGAGGAGTAAGAGTGCTGTATCTGGTTTGTCAAAACATACTTTGATTTTACGTGTTTTACCAGGACTATATTTTCCTATACGAAATATCTTGATAGGCTTTGGAATATTTGTAATTATCTGTCCAATAATTTGTAGTACCTGATTCTCATCTTGAATATTCCTCTCTTGGGTGTTGCTGGAGTCGTTTTCAGCTATGCCCATAATAATAATATTATTTTCCCTCTTTTTTCGGTCTTGTACTTCTCGTATTATTTGTTCATTGGTACATATCTGTTTATTTTGGGTTTCGGATGCTGGACTTATTTTCAATTCATTTAAATCAGTTTCTAGTAAATTAATTTTTTTTTCACCATTGTTTATTTTTGTTTCTAGTTGAGTTAATTGAGTTTTTATATGGTCATGTTCTAATGACATTTTTGTAGTTGCCGATTTGATATCTTGCATCTGAATATACTCTTTAGATTGTTGTATCGACTACTCCAATCAACTTCCTTATCTATTTTGTGTGATATTGGCGAAATAATTTATTTTATGTGTGTAAATATATATTTGTTATTGTCTTAGAATAACATAGTTGTATAATGTAATATGTATTACTAACTTTAATGTTTGTGTTGTTCTAGGTGAAGTGATATTTTATGTCATACTAACTACTATAGTAGTCTATTTTCTATATACTTTTTAAATAAACTAACGAAGGTTGTAACATCGACCGCACCGATCAATCTCCTTCGTGTATTCTCCATTCTACGTGACATTGGCGAAATCATCTGTGCTCATTTGGCACTATTGAAAGCAATTTTAAGAAGAAGAAGAAGAAGAAGAATTTATTTTATCTTGAACATAGAGAATTAGTGAAATCTAATAAGTAAATGATTGTTCTAAGGTATATTAGCATACAAGGTTAAGGATTTATTAGCATATCGTATCATATCGATCTTCAAAATCAACACCACAGTCTAAACCCTCAATTTGTTATGGCACTATCAAGTCTTATCTTTCATAGGACGATCACTTTTAATAGTCTATAATATTGTTATGTATCAATAGTATGGTTAGTTTTGACAATTTACACCGAAACACACACACCATTACACACATACGTCATTCCAAAACCAGTGTTTAGACCACAAAATATTTCCTAAAATTCATTATCCACTTCGAGTCGAACAAGAAAAATAAACAGCTTTAAACAAGCTCGGGTAAATGGATTATCAGAATCAATAAAAATGTTTGATCAAATCACGTCTGGTCAATGGTCTTTGTGAGAGCAAAGCTTTTACGATTCATCAAACATTACTTTTTTAAACGTACATGAATCAACAACACACATATCTTAACCGATTGGCGCCAACGTCTGTCCAAAGATTTACAACGGCTATCAATTGTTGGTCGACACTTTTTTCGTGAAATACGAATTCGTTAATAGAACAGCATTGACGGACGTGAAAATATTTCTAATGATTTTACTTTTTTGTAATTAAATATAAAAAAAAAATAGTTTTCTTTCGTGCAACGAGATATAGATAAAGATTAAATGAAAACGTTTTTATAAATATATCTAATAAAACAATTGTTTTATTAGATATAATACATTTCCAATTTTAATTTATAAGGTTTTCTTTTGACCAATTTATTTTCATATTGCGCAAGAGCTGTGATCTCAATTTTACTTAATTATTAAGAATAAATTTGTAAATTTTTATCCATCTGATTATGATTATAAGGATTTATAATATCACAGAGATGACAAGAACATTTTACGAACCTAAAGAACTATAAAGAAAATAAAACAAGGAGACTTGTTGAATGCTTAATAAATCTTCTAAAAAAAATATATCCTTATATTTTTGAAATACTTGATAGATGTCAGTTCAACGAAGAAAACTTTCAATCTATGCGAGCATTACGAGTACACTTCTTATGTATGTAATTGAGATAAACATCATCTTCCGAGCTAAAAAAATATTATAAATGTTTTAGAGAAAATTTAACAATTTTATACTAGTTAAATACTAAAGACCACCTGTGTTAGCATTTTACAACAATTTTTAACATATTTCAAAAATAATAAGTACAAAGACGTTTTTCTCAAAAGTAAGTAATTCAATTCCTATAAAGCCCAGAGAACTCTTAATGGAAATATTTTCTACATTGTAATATAACTGTAGTGTTTTACTGCTTAACAAAAGCCTCTTCGCTAAACTTGATCTGCGACAGTTTGAAGTCGAGTGATATTTTCGATGGAATTTAAAAATAGAATTCATAATTGGAATTTAAAAATAGAATTTATAAATATTAGGTATGAATAATAATCGGCGTTTTTAAATACATAACAGTATGCAGTTAGCTTGGACGCCATAGTTTCGAGGAACACGAATGCAGGATCGCTCCAAATAGTAATTTTAGTTAACCAACAACTTGAGTATTGAGAATTGTAGCTATACTCGTATATCACGCATTCTGAACAATATTCAAAATAACCTTCCAGTCAATTTAACAAAACATTGACAACATTGATGGGTTAACCGCACGAGACGTTTTGTCTATACTTTTATATTTTTATTTTTATATATATAGCTAGATGACCCCGCAAACGTTGTTTTGACATATATGTTATTAACCCCCTTAATCCCCCACTTATAACTTAGGGGTATGAAAAATAGATGTTGGCCGGTTCTCAGATATACCCGATATGCACACAAAATCTCATAAAAATCCTTGCAACCGTTTCGAAGGAGTATAGTAACTAATATTGTGACACGAGAATTAGATATATAGTTGTATAGTTTTAGTACTTTAAAATCTCAGCAATTGACACGACCACTCACTTTTTACACATGCTTCTTCAAGCAGGAACTTAATTTCAGAATTGTATTCAAAATATAAAGGTGACACACGATTTTGATCTATACTGCGGAGCGCGATACACTTAAAAACAATTAAATTAAATATTTGACATCATTACGAACACAAATCGGAAGTGCCCGACGAGACGAGTAACTACACCGAATTTTAACTCAAAATCACGTGATTCATATTGACATATCGAATTTAATATTTATTTAAAAAAAAGATAAAACTAAATAAATCTAATAATAAGTTAGAACAAAGGGTTGGAAATCTTTTTTTAGATGTTCGTGGTTATGAACTTAAACAGGTATAATTGGTTCATCAAATGTTTATGTTCACGCTGCTTTGAACTGAGCCGTGATTAAATAATCGACCGAGCTTAACTAAACTGTTTATACTAAGTCCCAGGCGATTAAGTTGAGTGTTCAATTCTGTTTTCCATCTACAAATTATATCGATCCTAAATTTTAACACATCGTTTTTATATATTTTTATAAAGTTTTAATTGAGGTAGGGCACGGCAAGAAATCTCCTGCTCAAAATATAGAACAGCCCGACTGGGGTAGTAACCTCGACCTTACAGAAGAACACAGCTAAATAATACTGTTTTGAAAAAGTGTTGTTTTCTTGTGGTGAGTTAGGTGACCAGAGCTCCTGTATGGGGGTAGGAGGTATGGTCAGCAGCGCACTTCCGATGCTTCTGGTGTTGTAGGCGTACCCCAGTACCCTACCTCAGTTAAAATAATATTTTAACCTTTCCAAATATTTCAACATCAACACCTTTTCCGTAAAAATATTTCAAACTGCCACCCAACTTCACAAACAACAAAGTCATAATTCAGATAACCTGTTCGTACAGTACGTCCTTTACACTATGTTTGTATTTTGTTCCTTTTTTGTTTGTTCGTCCATTGATACATTGTTTCGAGTGTCACGAAGAATTCGGGTCTCGTCGATAAGTAGACCTTGTTGATTATATTCTTGTTATTCTTTTGTGAAATAACTACTAGATCTTAATTAACTACTGCTGCGACTACGTATTCGTTAATTTTTAAAATCATAAATTGGTGTTCTTTGTTATTTAAGTTTGTCACGACGCATTGGCGCGGCGGTCACAGTACTGGTTTGTGGCTGTTATGCTAGCGTTACAGGTTCAATCCCTGCACATGGCAAACACTGTATTGGCCATAACTGATGTTTGACGTGAGCTGGGCTTTAATGCTTGTGTATTGTATGTTTCCAGACCCTCGACACAGATGATAATCCCAGTGGGGGGCCTTGAGTGTGAGATGTTTATTTTCTTTATTATTTTAACTGTGTTCAATCAATTTAATTCAAATACTTCAGCTAATTACTACTGGAACTTGTAGCCAATTTCAAAATCATAAATAGTTATGCATGTTATTATTTAATTTTATATATATATTTGTTAAATCTTAATATAATAGCTGTGTGTTAACAGAAACGAAGGTATCAGTCTCGACCTACGTGGAATCAGTTTAAACTTCTAAGAGTTCTGATATAACTTTAGGAGTTTTGATATGTTAGCTTTGCTCGCTGCTCTAGTTCAAGAGATAAATATCGTATTAAAGTCTCTGGATAAATTTAAAATGTTTGTTCTTTCTTTTTACTTTATAATAAGAAAGGTAAAGAAACCGAATCAGATTGGAATTTGCTTTTATTAATACAGATTGTCTTGTCTGCTGATCGTATACTAATGTTCTTAATAATGTATTCTAATTTCCATAATAATTATTTGTACACTGCCTAACTGCTTTTCTATGCCCTGTCCTATTCCCAGAGGTTGTCTGGAAGAAATCGCTATTTCAGCGATAAGACCGCCTTTTTACATCTTCCTCTAATTGTACTACTTTTGTTTGTATCTTTTAATGGTTTGCAATAAAGAATACTATTATTATTATTACTTCATTGTTTTAAACGTGTTGTACAACACTGGGGTGGCAAGAACAAATATGCTCCTTCTGATGGTAAGTTGTTACTATAATCTATGGACGCTTGCAACACCAGAACTATCGTATTTATTCAACAAACAAATTAATGTGACTGGGCTTGCTCCCGACCCAACCAAGAAGCTCTAGTCACATTACCACAGGAACCAAATACTACTTGAAAGCATTAATATTTCTCTGTGATCTTTTGTAAGGTTAAGGGTACTTCCCCAGTAGAGCGGCTCTAAATTTTGAGCAAGTTATTTCTGTTATCTGTGTGTGAAGGTAGGACCGCTATACATCTTGTGTAAAAAGTTATTAATAAGAGTTTGTTGTTTATTTTGGACCTCCATTTGTTTTGTTTATTATGTACGGTAATCGCAAAACAAACAATCGTAAATCATATACAAAACGTTTGGGTATCAGGTAGGATAAAGTAGCGTTCACACCGAACGTAATTCAACGCTGCGTTGATTCATACGAAAATCACAAAACATTGATCACACGAAGGCCACGAAATAAATATTTATCAAACGCAAGTATTGCTAAGCAGGCTTATAATTGACGTATTATTAAAAATAAATACAATTTTATTTTTAATCATTAGTGTGTTTGGCAATAGTAAAAATAATCATCGTTTCTCCAGAACGACAATTTTTAAATTTACCAGAAGACTATAGATTTGTTGGTACTTGATTTGATAAATTTAGTTTACTTTATTTCAATCCTATTTAGACACTCCACGACATTATTTACGACCTTTAGCTTCTACCGTATATAATTATGTAATAAGCAGGCTATGTAGCACAACACAATTGATTGTTGTTCTTTCGCAATCAGTTGTGCATGGATTGCGATTTTTTTTCCAATTTAGCACAATCGCCTTGCCAAACTTTAGTTTTAACAGAAAACAAAAGCTGAGTTCACCGCACCACATCTGAAGCACTCTGAACCACATCCGACGTGTATAACTCTTACCTCGAAGCTTATACCCGCCTGCACCCTCATCAAGTATATTGATAGGACTAAGCAGGGTGAATAATACATTAACATTAATATATTGCTAAACACGGATCGCTCTTACCGCGAAATGTTGAATTATTTCGAAATGACCTTATCAATTCAATTTATTTTAATCTAATGTATGTTTGATCAAGTTTTCACCAATACTACTGGGATTAACGTTAATTTTAAACCTAAATGAATTTGGAATTAATAGTATTTAAAATGGAATTTCGATTTTACGGCGTAATTAGTTTGTAT
Source organism: Melitaea cinxia (assembly GCF_905220565.1). Lineage (NCBI taxonomy): Eukaryota > Metazoa > Arthropoda > Insecta > Lepidoptera > Nymphalidae > Melitaea > Melitaea cinxia. The sequence goes on along the minus strand of NC_059421.1, from coordinate 4,158,568 downwards.
TATAATATTATTAATCTAGTATTAGATTGCTTTCATTTTTAATTGTTTGCTTTAACGCTTTCGATATTAGGTACATACATTATTTCATAAATAATATATTTTTTAATTGGTATTGGTTTGTTTATTTCATTAGCAGCTATTTTAGTAAACAATTTAATATAATCAATTTGTTAAAAAAATTTAGGTATAAAATAACTTCTCCTAAGTCGCTGAGAGTCTCTGACGCCAACAGGTTTAAGTTTTCAGCTTAATTGGACTCATAAAGTTTAGCTTACAGGATTATTTTACGTTATATAAACCTAATAAAACAGCATTTTTTTAATTCTACATAGACTCGATTCCGCCTGTAATATCCCACTACTGGGCATAGACCTCTTTCTCCATGTAGGAGAAGGACCAGAGCTTAATCCACAACGCTGCTCCAATGCGGGTTGGCGGATATATTCCCTACTATGAGTAACGATCGTTATCAATTGTACATGATAACACCGAGCCCGACGGCTTAACGTGCTCTCCGAAGCACGTTGGGGAGATCCACAAGGACTGCACAAACACTCAGACTATACATCATCATCATCATCATCATTACAGTCTATACAGTCCACTGCTGGACATAGGCCTCCACAAGTTTACGTCAAAAATAACGTGAACTCATGTGTTTTGCCCATAGTCACCACGCTGGGCAGGCGGGTTGGTGACCGCAGTACTGGCTTTGTCGCACCAAAGACGCTGCTGCCCGTCTTCGGCCTGTGTATTTCAAAGCCAGCAGTTGGATGGTTATCCCGCCATCGGTCGGCTTCTTAAGTTCCAAGATGGTTGTGGAACCTTGTTATCCCATAGTCGCCTCTTACGACACCCACGGGAAGAGACTAAATTCTTTAGTGCCGTAGCCACACAGCACACATGAACTAAATAAAACTAACAAATGAACTATCGTATGGGAAAAAATGAATATACGAATAATCTTGTAAATGTCCCATTGCTGGGCAAAACCTATTTTTCCGAATTGATAAAGGCTTGAAGTTTAATCCACATGTATAACTATTATTATCAATTTTCAATAACAACTACAGGTGACGGCTACGCGTGCTCTCGAAGGCACAGTAGAGAGATTCACAACTACGTACAACCAGACCAGAAACAAATATTAGATAGTATATAGTAGTATAGTATTTAGTTGTATAGTATTTAATAATATAGGCAGTAAACGCCGGTGTTAACGCTACAGGCACCGTCACACCTTTGTCTGAAAATTGTCTCAATAAAAGTTCTATCCTAAACCTGTTCTGTTCTAAACCTAGAAACACCGTTATATTTTTCTACTTATTTTAATGAAAATTCATATAGTTTACATAGGGTAACAAATATGTTTCATCCTTTTCGGAAATTCGACTCTTAATGGAGGTTACATGTTATACTTATAAAAATGGTAGTTTTGTCCGTTAAAGAAAGTATAAAATGTAAAAGTTATGTAAATTTAAATTACAAATGTAATATATATATAGAATTCAAACCTTACTTACCTTAATAAACCAGAGTCTAAGTTCGTTTATTATTCCGCTTTCACGGTTCAACGGCTTGACCGATCGCCATGAAATTTGGCAATCAAGATTTAGGAACCCGAAATTGACAAAGGCTACCTGTTATTAACAACAACCAACCTCGATTTCATATTTAATACTCATACAATTTTTATATGTAATCACAGCTATAGATGATAATTGGCTGCTGACAGAAATTGCATCTTAACATTCGGTGAAAAAAAGTTGGTGATCCTTGGTTCGATCGTGTTGACGGTAGGAGTCAGGAGTGAAGACCAAAGACCCTGAAGAGTGTTGGAGATAGGGTCGGCAATGCACTTGTGATGATCTTGATGTTGCAGGCGTCCATAGTCTCTGGTTACCGTTTAATAACAGGAGAACCGTAAGCTTGTTTGCAAGTCTAATGGTATATCCAAGTAAAAACCTATGTTTTAGTACAAATTCTTACTTTGTAATTTGAGTAAAGGCGCCTTAACAACATTAGTACTAAAAGTATTTATATTATAATTAAATATGAAGTCGTAAAGGTGAATTCTATTAAGTAGTACAAAAGATTTACTTAATACATTCTGTGTCCCTTATTTTCAATGTAATTTATTTCTTTTATATTACAAAATCGTTGTACAATTGAATAGTATACAATGACCTTATTGTATTACCTAATCTAAACCTATTTTCTTGAACTAAATGGTCACCTTTTTATTTTACGTAAGTCTAATAACAAATTAGTACGCTGTTTGTACGATAAACTTATTGTAATAATAAGAGTAGGAATGAGAATATTATTTGAATTACTTTTGTAAGTTTGAATTGTGGCTACGGCAGAATATAATATAGCCACACCTTGTCTTCCCGAGGGTGTCATAAGAGGCGACTAAGGGGTGACAAAGTTTCACTACGAACTTGGAACAATAGTAGCCGACAGATGACGGGATAACTATCTACCAGGTGCGACAATGTCAGCTCTGCGGTCACCAATCCACTTTTCCACCATAATTACTATGAGCAATACCCCCAATTATTTTTTATAAAGGTACTTCGGAACTCAGGGTGCCCGGCGGTGCCACTATTCGCGGCTATCGCCAGTGGGGGCTGGATGGAGACTGCGGAGAATGACACTTGACGTGAACTTGGGGAAGCTTAGGTCCTGCAGCGGACTACGATAAGCTGAAATGATAATGATGAATGATGAAGTTTTGGCAGTTAATCGAAATTCAATATTCAGTACTATAAAAAAATCTGGCTGGAAGTAGTCAATTTTTAAAAGCGTAAAATCACTAGCGTTGGGAAGCCACTAAGGACGCATGGCTCTTCAACGAATGACCAGTAGTTGTTGATACTGACAAAGATGAAAAACCTTTACATTTCATTTAAAAAAAAAAAATTCAATGTTTATTTTTTATTTTGCTTCCCAGAGCGTAGAAATTTTTTATACCGTTCTCATTCACATTTTCTTTTTCTTTTTTTTTAAGTTAACAATGCCGGCCGCATACAGGCACTAGTTTCAAATATATTTCGTAGTGTTATGTATAAAAATAAATATTTTATTTAAGCAAGTATTTGACTGCAGTGTGCTAACGGAATTTGATAAAAAATATTACATTATGTTCGACGCAGTCTTGCTTTAGAGCATCATGTCAAGGTTGGTATGCCAATGTTTGCCAAATTTTGGTGATGTAGGTCAAAAGCACACTATAAGGAAGATCTATTCACATTTTAAAGTTGGCACGAAGTCTACGATAGGCAGATAAAACCGTTTTTATTTTATTAATAGCTGATCTAGCAGACGTAGTCCTCTATTCTTTTCATTTTTAATTCCTATCCTTACGTTTTTTGAAATATTACAATTTTCCGTGAAATTTTATGAATTTTTATAAGTCGGAGTAGTTCAGCCTTTTTGAGTTTTGTGCTTAGCCACACATTTAGGAAATTATTTTTATTTACATTGGTAAATCTATCTATCTCTTTACAAATATACTATACGTATGCATTTGTAATGAAAAATACGCTATGCTATAGGAATCAGTAAGTAATAATAATTATAATTAGTTAGAAAAACGGAAGCCGGAAGGGCATTCCAAATTTTAACACTTAACATCAAAAGAGCCGTACGCTTGTTTACTGACCTAGTTATATAAAAAAAAAATTAACCGTACTTTACCTCAATGATAGCTTTAAATTTGATTATCCTATATATCTAGTTACGGCGTCTAGGCTTGGACAATATAAATGTGACCATTTATGTTAATATCAGCAATTTTTTTAATAGAAAAGAAAATTTCTTTATAGTTATCAGACACGAATAGATTTGTGTTTAGAAGTAAGTATTTTAACATATAAAACGTACGAAAAAAATTCGGAAGTAAGAGTGAGTTCATTATATAATTTCTTCTAATGCTTGTACGGTAAACTTGTTTTTATAATCAACTTGTTGCTATCGGAAAACCTCGTTAAATCCCGCGTGTTATTAAACTTCTGCGTTTTCCATGTTCAAAAATTTTATTAAGAATTATTTAATTACGAACATCAAATTAAATATTCCAATTTTAGAACGTTACTTGACAAATTAAAAAATGACGACACGTAGCACACTGAAATATGTATTGCAGAATTTCTTATAAGTTTGTGATTTATTACGTGTCACGATGATAAATTATTTCTCATAAAGTACGTGTTAAATTACGAAATATGTTTCATATGAGCGTTGCGAGTGACTTTGTGAACTTGGAGGAGTCTTTCATATGTTACTAGTTTACCGACTTTGCTTCTTACGAGTTCTTATTAGTTAATGTCATTTATCACTCTTAAAATCTTAAGCAAGTCCGCGTAGAAGTGACAATGTAACATTTTAATACATTAACGATATTTTTCAAAAACTAATGACGATTGCAAAGTGCTTTTTAAGCCTATTCGTATAAAATAATTTTTGGGAGTAACGTTAAGCATCACGTTTGAAAAACTAATTTTTAAATAAGGCCACAACTACCCTTTTTTTCAAACTGAGAAATGCATTTACGCACCCCGCCGACGAGGCCGGCGTGTGTGGGGCTTCCGGCACGGACTATACGAGCCAGAATACCAACTAATACCCAGCGGTGCCTTATCATCATAGCGAGGCGCCAAAGCATTCGCATGCAACAGTGACGCCCCGACGGTTGGCCCGCCCACCTTACCACGCACCACGGGCACCATGAGCGGTCTCTCTCAAACGCCATAACTCCCTTACTCATAATGCTGAACGTATTTGTAAACAACATATGAAGATTAATTAATTGCAATTTGCTTTACATTCATTTCATTCATGTAACGTGTACACACACAAATGTGTTGCATTATGAGTAAAATAAATTTAAAATGTACAGCTCTAAATGGACTCTAAGATAGCTAATAAAATAGAATTTATGCACGTTAAAAAGCTATTTATTTAAATTACGTCGAACTTGAATTGATATATTATGCATATTTATTTATATAGCGTAGGTCATCACTTCAGCCTAATACATTTGGCTCCGTGGGATGTTACTCCAACGTGATAAAAAATCTAGGGGTTATTGTTGACAGCTCTCTTTCTTGGCGTCCGCAAATTGCTGAAATTAGTCGCAAAATTTTCGCAACTTTCCATTCACTGAAAAGATGGAAAAATTTCCTACCTATTAAGACTAAAATATCGCTAGTCAACAGTCTTATGATGCCAATCTTGGACTATGCGGATGCATGCTATCCAGACTTGTCGGAGGAACTGATTAATAAACTCGACCGTCTGCAAAACCTCTTTATAAGATATTTATATAGCTTAAAGAAATTTGACCACATATCACAGTATCGCTCAAGTTTTGGATGGCTGCCAATAAAACATCGACGTAACTTACATATTCTGTCTCTCCTCTACGCACCCCTTTTCTATCCTACTTCACCGCTATACCTCAAAGAACGATTTTCTTTCCTTGGCAACCCTTCTCTTCATCTATGCCTTCGCTCTCAAAACGACAACAAATTGAGTGTGCCAATTCATAACTCGAGTTCGTATTCTAAGGCTGTTGAATTTTGGAATGCACTACCATCAGTAATTCGTCAGTCTCCTTCTATCTTTGTCTTTAAAAACCGCGTAAAGCATTTATTTCTACCTCACTATGACATAAATGGCATGTCTATGCACACTTATTTTCACTGTTTATACCCATCTCGCTATCGCGTACGTTTATTCATTGGCTTATGTATGTGTATTTATATGTTTGTTTTTGTGTATATATATATATATATATATATATATATATATATATATGTGTGTGTGTGTGTGTGTGTGTGTGTATGTACGTGTGTATGTATATGTATGAATGTATGTATATATATGTAAGCATCATAAATATATATAAATTTATATGATTTATTTATTTATTTATTGTATTATAGTCGCATGTGTATATATGTATGTATGTTTGTAGGAATTTATATATGTATTTTGATTAAACTTCATTATCATTGCGCAAGCCCGTTACACTGCTAGCTTTTTTCTGTTGGGTAATCTGGAAGCGATCGCTATTTAGTGAAAACATCGCCTATTGCACTATATGTATCTAATATTAAGGTTTGCTTTGTACACTATCTTTAGTTGCATAAAGTGGTTTATTACTATTATTATTATTATTACATTCCACTGCTGGACATATGCCTCCACAAGTTCGCGCCAAAAATGGCGTGAACTCATGTGTGTTGTCCATAGTCACCACGCTAGGCAAGCGGGTTTGTGACCGCAGGGCTGGCTTTTGTCGCACCGAAGACGCTGCTGCCCGTCTTCGTCCTGTGTCCTTTCTAAGCCAGCAGTTGGATGGTTATCCCACCATCGGTCGGCTTTGTAAGTTCCAAGGTGGTAGTGGAACTGTGTTATCCCTTAGTCGCCTCTTACGACACCCACGGGAAGAGAGGGGGTGGCTATATTCTTTGATGCCACACGTAGGTCTATAATACTATATACATTTTCATAGTCTCATCATTTTTCAGTCATTCTTGTTTACATTTTCGCACTGTACAGAGATGATCTTAGGTTGTCTGAAAAATGGCTTAATTTATGGCAGTTGTACTAATGATATACTAATTTAATCTGTAATGTTATCTTAAATTTATGTTCAATTGTGCATTTGATGTGTACGCTTCAGCCTGTAATATCCCACTACTGGGCATAGGTATCTTTCCCCATGTAGAAGAAGGATCAGAGCTTAATCCACCACGCTGCTCCAATGCGGGTTGGCGGATATATTCCTACTATGAGTAACGATAGCTATCAGGTGTACATGATAATAACCGAGACCGACGGCTTAACGTGCTCTCCGAGGCACGGTGGGGAGACCCACAAGGACTGCACAAACACCCAGACCATGGCAAACACCTATATGGCCAATACAAATGTTTGTCATGTGCGGGGATCGAACCTGCAACCGCCAGCGCAACAGGTACAACCCATAGTTGTAACCATTGCGCCAACGCGGCGTAATTTGATGTGTATAATAAAGTATAAATCGCTATAAATAAAAATGAATCGTTGTAATGTATGTAGGTAACTTTAGAACGACTGCACGAAATCGAATAACTTTTTAAAGAAATTAAAATATATATTATGCTCTAAAACACAAAAATGTGGTGTATAATAAATAACATAGATAATAATTGACGTGATTAAATCAAGTAATGATATTTCACAAGATGCTTAGTACGATATTTAGAATAATGAATATTTATTTTGTACAAAAAATCACGTTATCTTAATATATGATATCCTTGTTCAAATATCTTTATTGTGACCATTTAATGACTCATTAATTTTATTTGCGAATTGTCCCACAATAGTAGGTATTACACATATAAAGCATCGTGTGTGTGCACCGCGTGAGCACCCACACACCTGCGATTGCGTGATTCCAGCTCATGATGGATATTTGTATTTGTATAAATATTTCTTTCCGTTCTGGTTGTCTGTCCTTGTAGGTCTCCCCACCGTGGCTTGGAGAACGCGTAGAGCAGTTATTATCATAGGCACCTGATAGTAATCGTTACTTATATCAGGGAATATATCCACCAACCCGTAAGGGAGGAGCGTGGTGGATTAAGTTCCGACCCTGCTCCTACATGGAGAAAGAGGCCTATGCCCAGCAGTGGGATATTACAGGCTAAATCGTATAGGATTAAGTCGACAAACTAGCTTACGGCCCACCTGGTTGTTAGTGGTTATCGTAGACTATGGACACCTGTGATACTAGGAACTTTATAGGCGCGCTGCCAACCCTGGCCATTTCACCGCTCCCGGAGCTTTGGCTATATTATCCCTCACAGGAATACAGCACTACCCACTTGAAAGCAATTTCGCTTGGCTATGATTTTCACGTCTTCCATTACATATAAAATATCGTATTAATACAATAAGCAACGCAGACGACATCGCGGTTATTATAGATATAAAAAAGCTTAGACAAACCTGTCTTAATGAATTGACGTTTAAGATCAATTAATTTATAAGATCGTGTTCAAAATTTTTTTTATTGAGAGACAATCTCCTTTTAAATTCAAACTACAGTAATATATTCAAATATATTATGTTTCAATTTCAACCACAAAGCCACTGGCAGGCTATATGAAAACATTAATTTTTTTTATAACATTCGCCTGTAATACGAATAAAATATATGGCTAATATATACATGTTTTAATTAGTACGTTTATGATTTTAAAATTATGGACTGAGTATTTTTTATCTGTGGCATTTTTATGTTTCCTGCCTGTATTGACATTAATTAATCGTTTTTTTTTTCTCTTACCAGCCGGTTTGATATGTCTTATATTTTTTTTTGTCCAACATTGATTTATTATATATCGAAAACACATTCATCATTATATATTATAATTATTATGTTATGACATTTTAAAACACAGTTTAACACTTAATTGGATTAAAACTAAACAGTGGGTATTTTAATAATAGGTATTTCAAAAAGTTTGAAATTAAAAAAAAAGTGAAAACGTACTTAAATATATAATTATTCATTATATTTTCATTGACATAATGAACTTATTATAAAAATCACAATATAATTATTTAATTTAACAATATTTAAGCAATACCGACTAACGTAAACGAAATCAAAATCGAATATTATTTGCTTATAAGCACTTTTGTATCGTCATTTTGGGGATTAAAATTATTTGTGCGAGAACCGTATGAGAATGTTAAATCTAAATTTACCTGGAGTGTGATAAAACTTAACTATAATAGCTACTTTATCCTGTTAGGGTGCGATCGGTTTGTCTTTGACGGCTGTTGAACCCTAATCCGCAAGCTCGTATCGACCGAACCCCGATTAAGTAACATTATATAAACAGTATTTTTTTTTTATATTATTAGGTCGGCAAATAAGCGTACGGCTTACCTGATGACAAGCGATTAGCCGTAGCTTATAGACGTTTGCAACACCGGAAGCATTGCAAGCGCGTTGTGGACCCTATTCCCCAGGAGCTCTGGTTTGTTGGTAGGATTGCAAATATACTTGTGATGCTCCTGGTGTAGCAGGCGTCCATAGTCTATGTTATGCGCTTCTTATTATTAGGACCTTACGCTTGATTGTCAGCCTAATAGTGTAATGATTGTCTATGTCCTCGCAAACGAAAGAAAAACGTGGGTAGTCGATCATAATCTATTATTTACGCATTATTAGAGCTTATTAAAAGTGCTGATTAGATCTCGATTAAATCAGCACTAGACTGTATGACAAAACCTTTCCTTGATAGAATTTTTTTTATTAAACTTAAACTTTACTTTTCTTAACAGAAGCTTTCGATTTAAAAAAGCCTTATCAAAATCCGTTCAACCAGTAAAAACTTATGAGCAAACTAACACATGAAAAAAAGTGTGTGCATACAAAGTACGCATGTCAGAAGTTAAACTTCTGCGACAAACTAATTTTTAAGTCTCGTTTATATTTATACAAATCGAAAGCTTTAGATTTCTGTTCCATCTAGTTAGTTTGTAATGTAATACTATCGATATTAATACAACAGTCTTTGTAGTTTCTATAGTACACGCTAGGTGGCTCTGTTGTTCGAAAAAAGCGTTGCACATCTTTGTGACGCCATTATTATTATTATTGCGTTTCATACGTAAAAAATTTACCCTCATGCGCCTAAAAAAGTTTCACTTCAAAAAAAAAAAAAAAACAAATGAAGTTGGTTAAAGTATGCATGTATGCCACAATCAGTTTGTTTTGTCTGATATAGAATCGCTGTTACAAAAGTGCTATGAAATATGCATCCGAAGTGTTCAATAACAAATTTTAATATCGACATACCGAATGCTTGTTTTAACATTTATAAATTTGTCCTTACTCTGTTTACAAGCTTCAAAATAGTAAAAATGTTTTAATGTTACTTCATAATAGTATACATTATAATGAAACAACTTTTTCGGATATCACGGGAGGACTTCCCTTCCTCCCGTGACCGTGGTTGCTGTGAAGTATCCGAAACGTCTACTACACACACATGAGGTTGTAGGTATTAGCCTATTGCTAAAGAATATATACAAAATAAATACAAGTTTATATATATAATTGTTGTTTTGTCATTTTTATATTATAATGAAACAATGCAATCAACAGGCTTCAGTCACGCTTTTAAAAAACCGCGATAAAATCCGAAAAAGTTGTTTCATTATAATGAGTGAAATTCGCGCAAATGTCACAAAAAAAAAGTACATAGATTTTTTATTATTTGGAACTATAAAAAACATATGACAACAACAAGCTGTAATTATATAAAAATAGTACCGGAGTAAAGAAACTTTTATAATATTATTTTGGATGTAAAAGAATATTTAACGCTTGATCTTTTTGTAGACAAAGTTACCAGTAGAACGTAAACACGAAAAAGACTAATGTGTAACATAACATTTGTTTTATGTTTCTATAAAAGGCAGGGAATTAAATTACTGGCCAGTTGAACACTGGGGTTACCGCCTCTGTGACGAATACAAGCCGGACAAGATTCTACTTTTTTAATTAAAAAAAACCCGTGCAACATTTTTATTTGCCTCATTTGTAAAAAAAAACAAACATCTGACAAATATATTTATATGTTTTCTTGCACTGTTTTATATTGTGTCGATATTATTAGATTAGAAAACAACTCGTATTCAAGATAAATAGTGGTAGTAAATTAAAAAAAATAATAGTCAGCAAGAAGATCTCACTCTAATATTATAAACTTTACCTTAATGTATATATTTAGTAAATAAATTATATTTCGTCTTGCAAATCATTACATATTTCTTCTTCATTTATATATTCTCGTAGTAAGCAAATGTGCTTGGACTTTCCGACTGTATTTACGTCGTTTCTAACTCACAGCACTTATTATTATTAGCCCTTATTACTAATTCTTATTAGCACTAATTATTATTCAAGCTCTTTATTTTACAATTGGTTTCGTCCTACTTCAATTTTTTCGTTTCAAAAGCTGAAATCGCTGGTACAAAATACATTATCTGTCCCGAGAAAACAGAATCTATGGTCACTTTAAGAGACAGCCATGTTTTTTTACATATACAAACTAGTTTTGTTGATTAATTTAGCGTCAACATTTAATTGCTTATAAATTATGCAATTGTAATTGTATAATTTAAAACCAATATTTTTAAAATTAAATCCTACATCAAGTTTACATATCGATGGATTAAATAAAAATAAAAAGTAAAATTTACCCTACGGCTTAGGTAGTTATGTATTACAGTCTGGCCGTTTGTTTTTAGTTCCATCATGGTATTTAAAATACGGGAATACTCTGGCAGGACCGTCAAGTCGCATATGCTTTTGCCTACCGGCTTAGACAGTTCTTCTTTGATAGCGACTTCTACTTCCCACAAGTGCCCTAGGCGTAGACCTTTTAAAGTCGGACCTGAATATCTATGACGCACCAGCTTTAGCCAAAAATGTAGATTATGCAATAATTTAAATCTTCAATTTGCGATCGGTTAAAGCTTTGCTCGAATACTGCGTTATAACTGCGTGATGTAGATTTAATACGATTCTCAGCCATCGCGTCATTAGTTTTCATTGTTTTTTTTTCAGAAAATGGCAGCCGGCAACAGCTGGTTATTTTTTAATACTTAAGAGTTATTTTTATATCATCAGTTTGATTCACGCGTCAACAGTGGTATATATACTATGCATACGCTTTTTAGAAAAGTAACAATAAACTAATACAATTTTCCTAGGTGTTGTAATGACGACGTAAAAGAGGTTTTGAAGCCTTCATGAATAAAGTAAACGAGTTCCCCCATTTACTTTATTCATTTCAGAATATTTTGGCATCACCAACTTCTGACGATGCCAAAATATTTGTACAATAATTGTACGTATTTGAAGATACGTGGATAATTTAGTTCGGAACTATGCAGGTCACAAATCTAACTTTTTTTCCTCCATAAAGAATATAAATAAATAGGTAAATAAATGTATGATGCAAATCAACAAAAATGAATTTTCTCAAAAAGTTACAAATACATTTGATATAAAAAGAGCTTTCTATTCTGAACTTAGGAATGAAAAATGCCATTAAAGAAGCATCTCGACCACTCCGAACATAATTGGCATTGTTTGATGTGGACAAACTTCGGTAAATATAATTATTGGAAAAGTTATAAAATATTTGAAAATTATTTTCTATACGAGAAAAAATAGCGATATGTCACGAAATCTTTAGGCTTTAATTTTTACAGTTTACTATTAATATGATTCATTTTTTTGTTCGCAAGCAAGGTAATAAATAAACGTTTGTTACTTTTGCTATCCTTTTGTTAGAAACGTAAAAAAACTTAGACGAGGATTGTTGATCTTTAAGCGATAAATCACTTGTAAATGATTATTTACTGACTTACTGAACTTCTACTGCTCCAGTTCTGCTCAAGTAGTTGTGTGTCCCTGTGATGAGCTCGGCGCCTGCAGATCTTGGAGAGGGTTGGAGATAGTAAGAAATATTAGTTATTAAAATTTGAAAGCAATGAAAATATACTAATTTCTCATTAGTGATTGTCGCGTTATTAGCGTTATTTATAAATATGGGTTATAATACATATAAATTATAGACGCTTTACTAGGATAGGATAGGATAACGGCTACTAGGATTACCTCCTGTGTTACACACACAATACACAAACACAAACGTCCAGACCACCGCTAATATCTGTATGGCCAATAAAAATGTTTGCCATGTGCGTGGATCGAAACCGCAACCGCCAGCACAACAGCCACAAACCAGTCTTGTGACCGTTGCGCCCGCGTGTCGTCAAACTCTTCTTTTTATATGAGACAAGTTTAAACTTGACAAAGAATTCGACAAAGATTTTAATCTCAGGTACAGCACAAACGTAGCGATTTTGCTAGCATAACTTTTAGGTCGTTGTCGCAGTTTGCAACGACCCCGCTTTCTGCTCCATAAGTTAAGTGAGTTAAAATTTCCCCAGGAGTGTAAATATTTTATTATTTATGTCATTATGTGTTGATGTATTATTCATATTTACATTTATTATTAAAAATATGTAGCTCCACGGCACCATGTGTGTGTTGTTAAACATATTTCTTAATTTTATCATCTACTTCTTAACGTTATTTTTATTATAATTCTTAATTGTTGGAACATAAATTAACTGGTTTGTGGTTGCTATAATTGTGAACACAAATAACGTCAAAGACAGATCGTTACCGGTTTCCGTTTGCGGTATAGCTGTAAGCGCGTCTGTGCGGTGCCTAGCTTAATGCGGAAGAGAGTAAGCACATAGTGAATAACGCAATATTTGGAATTCCGTAGATCAAGGCTGTGAATGATACGCAAATCGAATGTTATTTTCATTTTTATCACTACCGTAGTGGAAATGATGGTTGATGTATTATGGTGGTTTTAATTTGGTGTAATAAAATACACTTAAAATTTACACTAATTTTTATTTTAGGATAAAATTACCAAAAAGGAATATAAAGTAAAAATATAAACCATAAAGAAATAAATGTTACATATCAATTGCTGCCATGTAAAAATTCTTTTCATGAAAATTTAAAAATAAAATGAGGATTGATATAAACACAACTTTAAAAGTTTATGTATAATTATGTGGTTACGCCACACTAATATTATAAAGAGAAAATAGGCGTTTTGGATTCTTTATTAGGTTTTGTATTAGATTAACTCGAGAACTAGGTACTGGACGAAATTTAAGTTTTTGTGTAAATGTTGAGTTTCTGGCCGGGGTAGGGTCAGAAACGCGCTTGCGATGCTTCTGGTGTTGCAGGCATCTAAAGGCTACGGTAATCGCTTATCATCAAGTAAGCCGTACGCTTATTGCCGTATTACTATAAAAAATAGCTATATTTTTTTTATTAATGGAATACTCCGTGTTTTATAACATAACCTATAATAATTAAGAAATTTTGGATTTTGCTTTTAAAATCATTCATATTATTTTTATTAAAATTTTTCTAGAATTTCATTATGAACTGACTACATATACCAACGGTATACTCGCCTTAATTAAATACGTTTTTTTTTGATTAATTGATTCATCCCACAGCTGGCCAAAAACGTCTATCTTCATACAGGAAAATGCTTGGATCTTAATCCACCACACTAGTCCACTGAATTTTGTACCACAAGTAATGATCGCTATCACGTGTCCACGACCACTACCAAAACTGACAACTTTACGTGATTAACGTTATTGTATTATTTATTTTTTACATGTAATACCCACACACATTCACATTCACACATTCACAGGTTCGATCCCCGCTGGAACAGTCGGTATTTTTGATATGATGCTAAAAATATTTAAAAATCTAAGCAGCGAGTGTCGGCGTGTAGGGTAGGGCGGCGGTTATTATTATTTATTTATCCAATATGATAAGCAGTATACTAAATTAATATAAACAGCAATTTATCTCGTTTAGACAACCCTACGATTGAAGGAGCGCCTTATCTACTTTCTTATCTACTTACTCTACTTTCTCAAAAATTATAAAAAAAGTTTATAAGACGCCTATTAAATTTTTATACAGTAATTACGGATAATTAATTTTTATAATATTTTAATTTATAAAATTTTTGCAATTTATCGAAAAAAAAACATTTGTACGTTTTAAAATCGATAAAAACAGGTGTAGCAAGAATATTAAAAATACTTATAATAATAATTATCTATTGATCATATAAGTTTAATACCTATTAGGCATAGCTATTAAGTTAATCAGATCATTGTTAAAAAATTACATGAACCAACAATATATTATTTCTCTAGAAATAAACATTAATAAAATAAATAAGCGGCTTACACTCAGCTACGAATCACTCCTGTGACGGGGGTCCATAAACAAACGGAATACCGGAATAAACAAGCACAAACGAGCAGATCAGGACCCGTATGGCTTACAAAAATGTTTGCCTAGTTCGGAATCGATCCCGCAACCGCCAGCGCAACAGTCAGTACTGAGACTGGCTAACGCGTCGTCTAAAACGCAATAAAAACTATTAACAGTATGGAATTACAATGCTTATTAACAAAAAGCGCATTATTACGATATAATTCAGTCTTTAACACCCCACTGCTGGGCATAGGCCTCTTCCTTCACGTAAGAGAAGGATTGAAGCTTAATCCTGCTGTTCCACTGCTGGTTGGCGGATCATTGTCACAAGGAAAATTCCTAAGTTACACAGAGGGCCTAACCGCTAAAATTTATTTTTATAACTAGGCTTTAATACTAACTCAAGTTTGAACCCTAGTTAGCACCAGGTTTGAAAATAATTACCACATAGAATATTATGACTTATGCGACTTGACCGACTCATCGATTTGCTAGGTTATGAATTTTTAGAGAGAGAAGTAATTGTAACGTCAAACTACATTATGATAATTAAAAATCGGACAATTCCGTTAAAATATCAGGTTGAAAAATAAAAAATAAAATTAATAAAAAAATGGTCGTTTTCAAATGCCTCATCCATACAATCATGCTCTATTATCAATAATAAAAAAAAATAAGAACACAAAAACAGCTTCTAGTGACTGACTACACTGTCGGGCATTCTTCCACGACATGTGAGGGTTAAGGTTTTAATCGTCACGATGCTCTACTGTGTGGTGGCGGATAACTTTAATATCGAAATAACGACCGCTATCAAGTGTTTATAATATATAACAAACAAGAACAACTAAAAGCTTTATGTGCACTTCAAAATATGTGAAAACCACAAACAAAATACAAGTAACAAACACTCTTACTAATACCTGTTCAAATAAGGAATCAAAATCAATCCGCGATCGTCGTCATTAATTTTCTTACATAACTGTATGTTCTACTATAAAAATCTTACTGTAGCTCCGAACTTAAAACTGTTTCAGAACCAACTAATAATGAAAGCTAATGCCTATAAATAAAACAGAAAAAAAGGTATTATCAGCGAAAGGTAAACGATAAATAGACGAGTTTCGAATTTTTAAATATCGCATGATTCGTGTGTAGTCAAATATATTTGTAACACGAAACAAATGAAATAATACAATCGAATCGATGTCATTCTTTGATAACGTGAAAGGATTTTTTTTGTCATCTATCAATATTGGTTACAGTTATTTATTTTAACCTACTTACAAAACGTAGAAGTTTAATAAATACTTATAAAATAATATAAAAAAACTTGTTATATGGAAACCTTAAATATATATTTTTTTTTTTTTTGATAAAAACTCTTTTAGACTTTAAAATATTTTTAGACATTTCTCAATCTCTTTTACGAAAATATTGTTTCAATTTGACTGACAATAATTTTGAAAATACACAAAAATGGCTTTCTATATAAGTTTATACATACATAAGACCGTAATTTATAGGTACTACCTACTACTATACGGATGTACAAAAAAAAAATTATGATTAAGTAGGTACTTTTATATTATTAATTGTGTTACTTGCAAACTAAAAAAAAAACGACTTCAAATGCATGGGCTAATAATACAACGTAGGTCGACGTAAAAATAGTCAAGTAAATACGAATTATTAGAGATACTTAACTCGAAAAGTATTTGTCACATTTCAATTAAAGTTATGTGAAACCACATGATACTCGCCTTTCGTTTAATTTTTTTTTTTTTAAATCGGTCCACTTAGTCAAAAGTTCTGAGGTTACGTACATAAGAAAGTACAGTCGGAGTGAATATGATCCTTTTTTTGAAGTCGGCTAAAAATTAGTAACTCGTAATTTTTGGTTTTTTGGATATAGACTACGCTGGTTGCGGGGGTTGGAGCGCGGAGTAAGGCGGAGTTAAAAAACAGCAGTCGAGCGACGATGCTCATGGAGTTGGGACGTATTGCATATACGTCGCAACGATCTGTGAAACATCGCGATATCCGACATTTATTACATTTCAGTTTCTTTCCGTGTTTATACGATCAAAAAGTTTATTGTGACAATGATGTGACTTCTGATTAATTTATAGATTATGTGGTTTGTGTAAAAATCAAACTAACGTTTGTAAACGGGAATTACTGTGAATCTGTTATAATCCGTTTTATGGATTAGTTGAAATGTTCGATTTTAATTGATAGTGTTGCTTAAAATTTTCTAAAAAAATACGCTGTGTGTTTTATGTGTTATAAGGGACTAAGACATTTTTTATAAAGGTACGTATCTGGTATACTTTAGTAATTTTTGGTTCGATGTTGATTCTATACAATTATCGTAGCGTTCTAAATAACATAGTAACACTTCTACGATCTTCTACGATTAAAACTTTTTTTTATATAAAAAACTATTTTAAAAATAATAGAGTTAAATGCTGTTTAAAAACTGATGATAAAATTACGTGAAATATTATTTATCTTTGTAGGTAGGCATGAAAGAATAACGCTACCTACGCTGTGAAATAAAAAAAAAGTCACATTCGTCTAAAACATGTTAGGTAGCTCATTAGCTGTTAATGTTAAACTGCCCATTACGTAAATAATAAAAAAGTTTTGAATGCATAAAAAGACAACAGAAAGTGGGTTTAAAGCCTTACTGCTTTTCGTCCATGTTTTTACTGCCAAATTAATTCGTTTAAATAGGTAGTTGCCATTTTGGATTTTTAAGATCTTTACATAGCGTTGCGATTAAATGAAAATAGAGTTTCTTTCTATTTTATAATAATTTTATATTTCGTTTTCGAATTAAGATAGTTTTAAACACACATTTAATTTTTTTTTGTGTTGTAAAATCATTAGCGGCTTTCTAATATTATTATGGTATGAACACAATTATGTAATATAAAATTACTTCATAGTTACTTACCCTAATCTCTAATATTTTTAAATACATACAGATACTTTTGCGTAAAAATAATATTGTAGGTAATATTCACGCTACATTTAAAAACTAAAAATAGAGATTCATTCGGATAACATACATATTTTTATAACTATTAACACATACTGTATCAAATACAAACTTTTAGCGCTTTTACAATAAAATATATATTAAAACAACGTGCGGGATATG
This sequence comes from Melitaea cinxia, assembly GCF_905220565.1. Classification (NCBI taxonomy): domain Eukaryota; kingdom Metazoa; phylum Arthropoda; class Insecta; order Lepidoptera; family Nymphalidae; genus Melitaea; species Melitaea cinxia. Next base: position 4,140,470 of record NC_059421.1, on the reverse strand, counting down.
TGATATTTTGATTTATTTTTCAATTTTAAACATCCGTTTTTAGTTAAAAGTTGAGTGTCAAATTTATAAAGTGTTGAAATAACTGACTTACAATAATAAAATAACGGTCATTTTTATAAAGAAATATTGAAATTCGTAATAAATTTCAGATGTTTTAAACCGAAATATGTTAAATGAATCTCTTCGAAATTTGATTTTCATCTGAAAGATAAATCCATTTTAAAATGTATCGAATTTTTTTTTAATATTTTCAGATGAAAAATTAAAAACCCATTAATGAAAAACAATTTTAATTAATTATAATACTTATAATATTATATTCATAAATATAAATTAATGTAAAATATATTATAATGAAACAACTTTTTCGAATGTTATAGCGGTTCCTTAGGTTTTTTACAAGCCGACGTTTCGGACACTTTACAGCAATCATGTCACGGGTGGTGGTACCTAATAAATAGGTTTAATAAAATTATAATGAGTGAAATTTGCGTAAACATTAGAAAACAATAATGTAAAATATATTTAATAGTAGGTACATCTATTTAAAAAAATGTTTTTCACCTGTAAAGCGATTTTGATCTTGATTTATTAAAGCTTTATTTCACTTATTCTTTGCCATAATTATTTTTTTATAAAAATCGGAATTATTATTTTTAATTTCAGTACTTATAATTTTGTTCATTTCGTAATTTAAAATTATACGTAGGTATATCTCAAATTATTAAATATAACGTTATTGTTAATATCACCGTCTATAGGATCGGTAAATAAATACGCTCTAAATTTACCGTCGGTTCCTTTTACAATGTTCAGATTCTTGTTTACGGTCAAGGTTGTGACAAAACAAAAATTTTTGTAACAAAATTCACAAAACTTAATATATTTATATAAGATTTATTCTATAAATACTAGCTTTAGGTAAGTAGTTTGTACTTAACGCGAGAAGGTTATATTACTCTCTAGGGAGAGATAGTTCTTTTTACTGCTGCAGTGGAGGGCTATGTAGCCACATTGTTAGTAAATAGTTCACTATTTTGTAAGTAATAGTTAAATTTAAGGAAGTAGGTTTTATTATTGGTGAAAAAAATCTGTGCTATTTTGAAATTATTGAAAGGTTGATCAAAGGAATAAAATTTTATTTAAAATCCACTATTAATGTTTTTAATAGTGTTATTTTTTAATGCCATTTGAAATCCTAATAGATTAGAGACATTTACTTAGGAGATGGATACTAAGTACATAGGTATTAATATAGGTAAATTAGATGCCACAAAAGATGCTGAACGTAATCTACAATTTTTAAACGCCTTTATAGACTTTGTTTTTACTAACTTAGTTTAGGTTTAATATGAATTTCGATAACGTTATATTATTTTGGGAGATATACTTTAGATTTACAAATATATTCACTTTATTAGATGTTCTATAAAATTACGGTTTTTATCAGATAAGAACGTTGAAGTCAAATTCTTTATTCACATGAATTTGTAGGCCTTTATACGTGCACGAGGGGGTCGAATTCGTTCGGTCATTAGTCAAGACTTGTAATTTCTTCTGTGACAAAATTAGTTTCAATGAAATCGTGTATGTTATTGTTAGTTGATAGAGATAAGTCTTAGACGGCTTATCACTTTATGTTTAGCTGACTTAAAAAAAGGAGCGGGTTCTCAATTCGACCGATTTTTTTTTTTGTCTTTTCTCGTAACTTTTTATAGGTAATACCGATTTTGATGATTCTTTTTTTAATTAAAAGCTGCTGTTTAAATTTTATCGAGACCTGACGAGTACTTTTGAGTTATCCTCAATGATGCGTATTTAATCAACTACCTACGTTATTTTACTTGTCAATCTAAATTGAACAAGACACAATTATATTTCATCATTTTATAAAAAAATGATTATTATTATAAAGTACCTTTATAAAATTAAAATCCTGTTGACAATGTTTTGTGTTATGAATTAAAACGCTACTTTACGTATGTGTTTGTATGTTTACGTGTGTTATATTACAAGTAAATTCGCCGAAATCGGAACAAAAATTAATAAATCGAAGTAGCTACATTTTGTACCTTAAGGGGCTACACTACCTCAGCTCGAATTCAGATTTCACCCGTACAAACACACATGAGAATTGAGAGCGCTTGGTTGTTCATCGCGCGAATTATATGCATTTTCTCCCCACAAACATTACCAATAGTTATTTTTTTAAAAACGCAACATATAAAATGTTCTTCATACTTATTTCAATTACCATGCTTAATCTCAAGTCCATAACTTCTATATTTACTGAGATATTAAGGTTTTAATACAAAAATAGAGGTCTCTTTGCGATTTTTTTGTATTGAGAAAATTTTATGTTATCGTGTTTTCTAAAAATATGAAGTTAGTTTATGTCCTGAACGTTACCATACTTATATTTTAAACTTAAATATTCAGTAGTTTGGAAGATATGGACATCCTGCCGAGTGGAAAATAAGCAATTTGAGGTAGCATACACTCTTAAATAAATTCATTCACATAATAATATTTATTATACCGTAATTTTTGATTACGTCTAATATTTAAATAGGTTATGTGTGTAAACACTAAATGATATTTTCTTCAATTTAACTAGTTTTGTCTGAATTCACATCACGGGATGCGAGTGTCTATTGACAAGCTAATTACGTCCGTGATCCGGCGTAAAATGTACCGATTTCACTCTTATTTCAATATTTATACTTTGATTAATTTCACAGTCAAAACTAATAAAATATTTTTAATCTATTTTTATATACCTACTATTTCTATAAATTATTTTGTAACCAAATTATCACAAAGAAAGGAAATTTATAAAATGAACGCGGGTTTAGTAATTAATACCTTTTTTGTTGCTCTAACCACCCTGATTTGAAAATCGAATTCGGGATTACTTAACCATACTACACTAGGCAACACTATTAATAGTGTTTACATATTCATTAAATATATCAATGTTAATGTTATTTATATTTATAATCTTTAACTACTGCTTACATGTATCACGTCCCACGTCCCAAAGGTAATCTAGGCAGGAAGGTATCTCTTAGCGATACGATCGCTTTACTGTTATGTTATTTTTATTATAAATAATTCTTTCATTTATTATAATGAAACAACTTTTTTGGATTTTTCGTGGTTTATTAGGTTTTTAATAAATCCGACGTTTCAGACTTAGCCCCCTCTTCCTCACTTCCCGACCTCAAATCGTTCGTAAATTATTTTTCCTTTTATTTTTCTTACATTTAATCTAAATTTTCTAATTTTTTTTCGTCTCAAAAATTTCCGACCCTGGTTTATAATAACAGGTAAAAGAATAAGATTAGATGCTAATTACTTAATACTGTTTGTCAAATAAGAAATTTAATTTAATTAATTATTATAAATATGAAAATTATGTTACAATGGCTATTTGTGTACGTTTGGACGCACTGTACTTCTTCTACGTCTTGTTGTTAGTCTGTAATGTTTAATGTGATGGGTCACGTATCTGTTATGTTCCTATCCTATTAAGATTAATTTAGTTTTGTTTTGTTTTTCAAGTCATTTTAATATCGGCTTTCAATACTGCCCTGTACTGCTGTAACAGTATTAAAATGTATAGATAGGAAAACCTATTATTGGCCTTATTATTGTTAGATAATATTATGTTAAATTTTATGTATAATACGAATTGTAACGCTCTTGGTTTTCAAATAAATAAATAAATGAAAAAATAAATATTTCATTATACATAATTAATGCAGATTACGTTATCCAATGCAACTATAAAAAAATCGAAAAGCTTTTAAAATATCGACATGCAAGTTTTGCTTTTATCTAAATGTCACAAAAACACGCGAAGGTATTAATTTAAAACGTACTCAGAATGTATTATTAATATTTCTGTTTTAATTCTGAAATGTAAATCCGTTTTATTCAAATCGCTTCATTTCGATTTACATTATTTGAAACGGAGAAGGTTGTCGTTTTGGTTAATTTTTTTTTAAATAGATACTTTTGCTGTATGGGTTTTCAATGTTTTTTTTTGTTTAAATATTCTTTTCCCGCGTTGGTGCAACGGTCACAGCCATGGATTGTACTTGTTGCGCTGGCGGTTGGGGGTTCGATCCTCACACATGACAAACATTTGTAATGGCCATACAGGTGTTTGCCATGGTCTGAGTGTTTGTGCAGTCCTTGTGGGTCTCCCCACCGTGCCTCGGAGAGCACGTTAAGCCGTCGGTCCCGGTTGTTATCATGTACAACTGATATCGATCGTTACTCATAGTAGGGAATATATCCGTCAACTCGCAATGGAGCAGCGTGGTGGATTAAGCTCGGATCCTTCTCCTATATGGGAAAGAGGCTTATGCCCAGTGGTGGTATATTACAGGCTGAAGCGTAAATATTCTTTTATTACTACTAAAATATGTATATTTGTGTCAAGAAACAGTACCTTACTTGGTCATCGCTTTTGTGTATGGTTTTGTTCTAAGAACTGTATTTTGTTATACTTCAGTAGAGCCAACACATCTTATATATAAAATTCTCGTGTCACAATGTTAGTTAGCATACTCCTCCGAAACGGCTGGACCGATTTTTATGAAATTTTGTGTGCATATCGCCTAGGTCTGAGAATGGGCCAACATATATTTTTCATACCCCTATGTTAAGTTATAAGTGTGACGATTAAGGGGGGTTAATATTATTATTAATATACCTATAATATATTATAATATTATTATTAACCCCCTTAATCCTCCCACTTACAACTTAGGGGTATGAAAAATAGATGTTGGCCCATTCTCAGATTATATTATATGGCAAAACAACGTTTGCTGGGTCAGCTAGTATAAACATATGTTTATGTATTACGTATTTATCTTAAGTTTACTTTGAAATAAATGAAACCAGGTTTTTTGTATTTGAAATCTTTATCGAGTATTGTTTTCTAATTTTTACGCGAATTTCACTCATTATAATGAAACAAATTTCTCGAATTTTATCACGGTCGTGAGAACTGAGTCCTCCCGTGACCATGGTTGCTATAAAGTATCCGAAACGTCGGGCGTTTAAAAACCTTAATAAACCGCGATAAAATTCGAAAAAAAAAACGGTTTTATCTTTATCGAAATTAAAATAATCATTTAAAACTACGGTAAGTTATCATGTCTGAGTCAAAAAAAAATAAATATTACGTGTATATCATGTTAATTTTAAGTTTTCTTTATAACACATATTGTTAAAAAAATAAAGAAAACTTTCTTTTTTATTATTAGGTAATTATGGAAAATTTTTAGAACGAAAGAAATAAATTATATGAAATTCTAATTAATTATTGCTTTGATTGGTATACTGATTATAGTCGTAACAAGGTTACATAGTCAAACGCTCGTTGTATGTACTAGGGAAGGTAGTTTAAATTGTAGTTTTATATAACAACAAAAAGCTGCCAGTCTCAGACCATCTTAGCAATCCTAGACGGTTTTAGAATTGCTGGTCTGAAGTTAAACTACTTATTGTTAAAAAAAAAAAACGTACGCCGTAAAGTAACAAATATTTTATGTAGTACAAAAATTGTGGGCAACTATAGCATGTGGCTGTTTGTTAATTTAAAAACAAATTGTAGTTTTTAAACGCTTAAAAGTTACATATTCTGAGAAATATATGGGTGAGTGAATTGCGTTGAAGATTTATGGGTACAAGGGTTTGATGTGATTAAGCAAAAATATATTATTTTTAAAGAGTTACTCTGATTACACAGAATTAATCAGGGAAAGAAATTTTTTCGTAGTATTCGAGCCCCATTTGTATACTGTTTAACGTTAAATTTTAAGGGTCTTGTGTTAACGTTTTTGACATTATTAAAAAATATATATTATCTATCTTCGAAGAACCTACAAAAAAATAAAACGCAATAAAAATGTTAATTTTGAACGTAATAAATTAATTTTTAAATATATCTAGCGTTATCGGTTACATATTTTGTGTTAACAGTTACTTCGTTCTATCATAAAAGTTAATACAACAAACGACATACGAAAATTCTCTAACCATCTAATCCCCCCATACTCGTCTGTTTTAGACAGCTTAAACGGTTTTTATTTACTTTTTAGGAAATATACGATTTTGTTTCACGTAAAAACACCTTATGATATTTAAATCTTACTTCATTTAATCAAACCTCCACATTCTACACTTAACATGCTTGACTTGGGGTGTATGCTGGGTGAACGCGTGACGAGAGCGTTATGAAAAGTGCCATCGGGCGGGGCGGAACGGAACGGAAGTTGAGAGGGAGATATATATATATATATATATATATATATATATATACTTTATTGCACTTAAAAACAGAAAATTACATGTATAGTTGATGGCAAAGGTGGACTTATCCCTAGAAGAGATCTCTTCCAGTCAACCAATGGTCATGAGAGAGAGTGTCATATAGCGGGGGACACAGTGCAAGGAATAACAACGTTGAGAAAATAGTTGATATATGATAATGTATTACAAACTTGTAAGTATAAATACATACACACATACATATCGTACATATATATGTATCGTATATTATGTATGTATATATATACATATATATACATACATAATATATACATGCCTTACATTTATATACATACATACACACATAAATACATACAAATACATAACAATAGATACATACTTACATATTCACTAAGTAGATGATTGTAAATTGATAGAGAAAGAGAGAGAGTTGCGTTAAAAAAATTAAATTGAAAATTGAATTTTCGTCAAGTAGTAAAAAAAAGAGTTATTTAATAATTCATGGTGCATCAATCACCAGCCCACATTGTGATTAAGTCCCCTTTAATGAAGATTAATGAATTCGCGTCCGGCCTGCGGCCTCTGCTTACGAATCAAGATCTAATTAAGTGCGAAAATTAATCTCGAAATAATTTAAAATAGATGAAATCTGTAATAACTAAAGCTATATGAAGAAATGTCGCGATAGGTGGTATAAGACCTAGCTGCGTAAGACAAATTTGAGTTACTCGAATCTTTATAAGTCATAATGGCGTCAGTTAAGTTCGAGTAAGTCAAAATCGAATACAACTCATATCACTGAGAGCAGAGCAGGAAATCTCCTCCTCGATATATGGAACAGTCCGACTGGGGAAGTATCACGACCTTACAGAAGATCACAGCTCAATAATACTACTTTCAAGCAGTGTTGTGTTCCTGTTGCTGAGTAAAGTGATCGGAGCTTTTGGGAGGATTTAGGGATAGGGTAGACCAAGCGCTTACCATGCTTCTGGAGTTGCAGTCGTCTATAAGCTACAGTAATTGCTTACCATCAGGTGAGCCGTACGCTTGTTTGGCGAACTAGCTATATAAAAAAAAGTAGCTGACCCCACAAACGTTTTTTTGCCATAACACAAAGTTTCAAATATTTTTCTCAATTTGATCGCAGCACCAACTGACGGGACAAACTGAAATTAAAATAGAATAATATTTAATATTTGATGCTGCGATGGTAGCGCAGTCTACTGGATCCAATGTAAAATTAACAACTACTTATAAATGAAAAATTTGTTAAATAAACATTTTCTAGTGGACCAAATTGTGAATCTAAACCATCCTCGAATCCCCTTGAACTCACACAAAAAATTACATCAAAATCCGTCCAGCCGTCTAGGAGGAGTTCAGTGACATACACACGCACACAAGAAATATATATATATAGATGACAAATTTGCGTCCGTCGAACTCTCGTGAGTGAATAAAAAGGATTTCATAATGTACGAACTAGGCGATCTACATGGTTTCAATAAACTCATGTCTCGTCTAATAATATAAAAAAAAATTGAAAAAAAAAATATGTAAGTCAGAATAGCGCATGACGGGGCATTACTGTATAATAAAATTGTAGAGCTTGCTTCGGTAATCATCTCAAACATTCCGTTTAATGTAAAATTTATTGTGGGAGATTATAGGCTATAAAAGATAACGCTATGGAAATCAACTTATGGGAGCAGACCAGCTACTATTATCGTTGGTATAACCGCCGGATCGACGAAATCGATGAACGATATTTATATTTATTGAATAGTATTTCTCAAAAACGTATCGAAAAGTTCGTCTTAGTTTAATATTTTTTTAGTAAGCTTTACTTTTAAAACGCATATGAAACTGTATTTTTAGTGCCTGAATATTATTTTATCAGTTTAAAAAGTATATGCAAATATGTTTTCGAATAAATTAAATAGAATATTTATATCTAAAGTAAACAAAGATGTAAAAATAACTGACATCATGGATAAATAAAAGCACAGTAATTGAAACACGGGTTAGTCTATTATTCAAAACAAATAAAGTTTATGACTCACCTGATGGTAAGCGATTACAATAGCTTATAGACGACTGCAACACGAGAAGCATCGCAAGTGCGTTGCAGAGCCTATCCCCAATTCCTCCTCCGGAGCTCTGGTCAAATTACTCACCACAGAAACAAACACTGCTTGAATGCAGCATTATTTAGCCGTGATCTTTTTGTAAGGTCTAGGTGCTTCCCCAGTCGGGCTTCTCAAGATTTTGAGCAGGATATTCCCTTCTGTGCCCTACCCCACTTATTATTTCTCTTTAGAGACAATATTTAGAGCATAATCTACCACGTCAGTCTTCTTAAAACATTACAAACGATGAATTATTGGATTATTTAGGCATAAACTTCACATGTATTTATAGACAATTATAAATAAGTAATTTAGTGTTAGGGATAACACAGTTCCACTAACACCTTGGAACTTATAAAGCCGACCGATGGCGGGATATCCATCCAACTGCTAGCTTTGTAAATACGCAGGCCGAAGACGGGCAGCAGCGTCTTCGGTGCGACAAAGCCAGCCCTGCGGTTACCAACCCGCCTGCCTAGCGTGGTGACTATGGGCAACACACATAAGTTCACGCCATTTTCGGCGCGAACTTGTGGAGGCCTATGTCCAGCAGTGGACTGCAATAGGCTGTAGTGAGTGAGTGAGTGAATTTAGTGTTAAGTTAATTAAGTACTATAGTTCTGCGATCGCAGCTTCGCCCGCGTGGGTTAAACGATGTTAGATTTCCCGTTAAAAGATAGCTTGTGTCACTAAGTGATAACGTAACGTTCTCCTGGTGAAACAATGCTTTAGTCGGACTTAAACACTATGTTAACACGATGTTATTTGTTTTTAGTTTTTGAGTTTATTCATTACAAACAAAAGATTCTTATCTCTCCTCTTTACAGCAGACGGACGAACAATATTGTGTGATCAAGTCATCCTTTAATAAAGAGTTTTATATAATATATGTTTCAACAATAATGTACCTTGATATAACTTATAAAAAAACCTATATCTAAAGGATAAATTTTATAAATTTTATATATTAAAATAACAAAAGACGATAATAGACCTTTATCTGAAACTGGAAATCTGGAAAAAGATAGCTGAATGATTGATTAAATATCTTTTTGTACGATCTAGAATTTATGATACTGAATTAATGTCAGCTCTTCATTTCATTCTTTTTTCCAACTTGTTCAAGCAATGTGAACAGAATATTAAAGCACTATAAATATTAAAGCGATATCAAAAATAATAGCTTTTTGATTCATTAATCTTGGAAAAATTTCTTTAAAAATTCTATACAATTCTTTTTTGATATATTAGAATAGTTTTGTCAATAAATAATGAATCAATCATAGTGAATATATCTGTTGTAGGGCTTTATAGTTTCACAAGGACAACATATGGGTTACTTTGATTGAAGGTAAAGGTTGGGAATTTTTAAGCGATGTTTAAATAAATTTGATATTTTCATATACCTATCGTGTGTCTGCAAGATATTTTTGAGACTCAAGTCCACCCTAATTGAAAACGCAGTTCATGACAAAAACTATAATAAAATTACTAAATAAACGGTGTGTCTGATTTTGAAACACGTTGACCGCTAAGATGTGTCTGATAAAAAAATATTGACCTCCGGCTCAGAAGGACCACTTGTGGCTTTAAAAAACCAATTTATTTACAATTAGGTATATGTTATTAATGATAATAGGTCATCTTCATTCTTGATCTTACTTTTTTAAAGTCTGGTCAGTTTTGGTCATTTTAATAGGATTCTAGAATATAGAGTTTTTACTAAAGTTCAAAGACTATCTTGATTGCATTTGATGCATTGCATTGATGGTAGTAATCAGAAATAATATATATAATATAACGTATAAATCATATTAAACCTTTAACATGAGAAACTTTTGTGTTAAGTGAGATATAATTATGTAATAGGTAAAATGAAACAAACGATCTCTTTTAACTAGCTAACCGAGCTAAACCATTTTACAAAGCAGTCATCGAGTCAGGATATGGCCATTATTTCGAGTGGCGTGACGAAGGTCACGGCAATCTCGGCGGACGATCTCTCTAGTGATGAGACAGGATAATTGTTAATCGAGCCATTTGAACTTATTAAATTAAAACGAGTGAACGAAATATCAAAATGAAAAATACTTGAATAGCTTTTGCCGATTTGACTCAACGGAATTTACATTCGGGATTCGTGGTAGATACGCATTAACTATATTTAATATATTAAAGAACTTTAGGAACATATTATGATAAATGACTATTTTAAAGAGTTTTAAAATCCTAATTTAATTTAGAAAACTTTGATTTTTTTGCCATTTGAAATCTAAAGACAAACCGCTTTTTAAATGACTTAAAAAAAGAAGGACCCCAATTTGACTGCATTTTTTATTTATACCTCAGTACTTCTAAGTAGGTAGACCGATTTCGATAACTCTTTTTTTTTATCAAAAGCTGATACTTGTCACGTTGTTTCATTTAAATTTAATCAAGATCTGACAAGTGATACCTCTAATAATGCGTATTTACTTGACTATTTTTTCGTCTACTTAAGTTGTATTACTTGTCGATATAATTGAAGTCAGCTTTTTTTCGTTTGCAAGCTAACACAATTATCTTCTATCAAATGTTTATCCAATTTTTCTATGACGTTTATACGTATAAGTAGTAAATACATGCATGTGCCTGTATTTTTTGAGATAGTAATGTACGGTAAAAATGATTGCAACACATGAAAGTAACTCTATCAAATAGTAATTTCGAAACATCCTAAAATCGATACAATTTCGAGTAGCGAAACTCTGTAGTCACATCACTATAAACCCATCAAAGGCATCAAGGCGTTAAGTTGTAAAACCAAATGGGAAATCGTTGGATGGATATTTTCTCGCCTATTTTTTAACTTTAATGGACGAATCTGTTACGGGATATGGTTTTCGGATTCCCTTTTGTGATATCGTAAGCCTCAACCGTTTTTAATAAAAGGCAGTTAAATATATGATAAGTCGTTAGCGGGAAAATGTATCGATGTGGACTAAACAGACTCTGGACGCGTCACTACTTTCTATATTCTATTTTATGTAAATTTGAGATTTTTATAGCAAGGAAATATCCATTCTCCACACGGTTGCATATAGTACAATAAATAATATATAAAAATTAAGTGGCTTTTTTAACCGACTTCAAAAAAGGAGGAGGTTACACAATTCGACCGTATATATATATATATATATATATATATATATATATATAATACAATATTAACTATATTTTTTTTAATGTATGTTCGGGGATAACTCCGTCGTGTATGATTTTGATAATTCTTTTTTTGTTGGAAAGGAGATATCCCTACTTTGGTACCATGATAAGAAAACCAGGATGATGGGATCTCAGAAAAATCGAGGGAAACTCTCGAAAATCCGCATAGCTTTTTACTGCGTGTACCGATTTAATGATTCCCTGGTGTGATACCATGATAAAGAAACCAGGATCTAATAATGGAATCTCAGAGAAATAGAGGGAAGCTCGAAAATCCGCATAACTTTTTACTGAGTGTACCGATTTTGATGATTTTTAATTTAATCGAAAGCCGATGTTTATCATGTGGTCACATTTAAATTTCATCGACATCTGATTACAAGTTTTTGAGTAATGTTTGATAATGCGTATTACTATTTTTTTGTCTACCTACGTATTACTATTTTTTTGTCTACCTACGTTGTATTACTTGTCGATATAATTGAAGTCGGTTTTTCTTCGTTTGCCTGCAAACACAAATTATAATGTAAGTTGTACAATATATTCGATGTTTTTGCTTTATATAAAAAAAACCGACTTGCACTCCACCATTTTATTTCTTTTATAACTTAAATATGTATTGCATAACTTTGTCGATAGATGGCTTTAGTATAATATAAATTGTGCTAATTTTAAGAGGGAGAAGTTTATTGTTACGTCAATCATGTTCTTAAATTGATATAGATTGTTAGATTTTATGTTTTACTAGCTGTGCCCTGTGTTTTTAGCTGCGTTAATTTAACGAAAAAACATGCTATAAGGTATAGAGCCTTTAAAGCCTTCTTTGGAAAATAGACAAATGGAATTAAAAAAATCTTTTTGTATTGGATAGTGTATTTACCAAGGAAGGTTACAGGCTAACATCACGCTTCGACCATTGGGAGCTAAGCATTAATAAGAAATATTATGAAAACGCGAAAAAAATATTCTTTTTTTGAGATCTACTGTTGTGTGCGCTGCGTAAACGCTTGAAGCTATCCAATAATTATGTAGGTATGTGGGAGTTGATCGCCATTTAAAGTTCTAAGTTAACTGCATTATAACCTTTTGACGTGACAACGTCTAATAAATCGATGAATCCCGTCCCGTTACGCTCAGTGACGATTCGACGAGGCTTTACATACGTCCGAGGAGATGTTTTGTTTTGACGTTGTCACGTTAAACTATCGTCCGTAAACCAACTTTACAGACTGCCAATTTTTTTATTGTAATAATTTTTTTTCTAAAATAATAAATAAATTATTTGCGAAGGTGGGTTTTTAATAATGATATAAATCCTTATCCACATAAATGCAATATTCCTTAAAAGTATTTCTTTTTGGACAAAATTTCCTTGACTTAGTTTATTTCAATGAATATCTCAGAATATATCATAATTCGTACGATTTTTATTTTTGTGTTACTCACACGTTAGGAAATTCTAAACATTTTTTAATATCATACCAATCAGTCAATCGGAGATGCAGGTTCGATGCCCGCTGGAACGTTCGATTTTTGATATGATATTAAAAAATGTTTGTGCTGTGTGGCTACGGCACTAAAGAATTTAGCCACCCCCTCTCTTCCCGTGGGTGTCGTAAGAGGCGACTAACGGATAACAAGGTTCCGCAACCACCTTGGAGCTTGGGAAGCCGACCGATGGCGGGATAACCATCCAACTGCTGGCTTTGAAATACACAGGCTGAAGACGGGCAGCAGCGTCTTCGGTGCAACAAAGCCAGTACTGCGGTCACCAACCCGCCTGCCCAGCGTGGTGACTATGGGCAAAACACATGAGTGTACGTTATTTTTGGCGTAAACTTGTGGAGGCCTATGTCCAGCAGTGGACTGTATAGGCTGTAATGATTATAAAATGTTTAGAATTTTCTAATGTGTGGGTAACACAAAAATAAAAATCGTACAAATTAAAAATAGCGTGTAGGTGTCGTCTCCTGTCAAAGATTTTCATTGTGATATGAAACTTTGAATAGTTACGGGTTTCTTTAAAGAACTCACTATAGATGGCGCCACGGGCGCTTAGACCGAATATAAAATCATCATATCAAAAAATTTCGATCCAGTGGATACATTGTTCCATTGCTTAATTGGCTAGAGTATCTACATGGTCAGTTGGAGATGCAGGTTCGATCCCCGCTGGAACGGTCGATTTTTGATGTGATATTAAAACATGTTCAGATATCATAGTTTTAAAACGAATTAGTTATTACAAAAAACGAAAAGGTGATTTAATATACGTGTCAGAATCCTTACAAATAAAAAACACTTCAAGAACAAGGCAATTTTATGAAGATAAACTTTTTCTAGATAATATAAAATCAAATGAAACGACGAAGCGTCGCGTCTCGTTTTTCCTCAAATTAACGGGGATGAAACCGCATGGCACAGCTGGTATAAATACAAAGTGCATTAAGTATTTTAATGAGTACAAATCCTTAAAATAAAATAAAAAAACCGTCAAGTTAACCGTTAATTTATTATTGTTCTGAAAATAATAATTTTTTGGAATACCATAGAATCTTCAACAGATGGCGTTAGTGTGATCGTAAAAGGCACGTATTAACGCTGTAGGTTGAAATCGGAATGTTTTTAGAATGAAACAGATTATTTAATTTAATTTATTATTTTACTTTAGAACTTTTTTACGTATTTTTATTACTTATGTAGTAAATAATTCGAAGTGTACGCAGCATTTTCAAGTACAAGTTTCATAGTTTGTGAGAGACTACCGCCTCGAAACGATAATTTGTTACTATGGAGTGGAGAAAATAAATTCATTTCGAAAAAAAAAACGTACAAATATGTAGATACAAGCATTAATGATCTTTATTTATATACTATTTTATATTATGCAAATTTACGCAAAACAGGACTGCACACACATTGCCGGTTGTTTAAACAAGTTAGTTGACTTATAATTTCTTGTTCTTGATATAGAACTAATACAGAAGTAAATCGCAATTTAAAATAAAAAGTCACTCGTTAATTTTATTTTTAAGTGATTTTTATAGTATTTATAAGTATTTATTTACACTTTCGCACACCAATACAACGTTTTACCAGTATTACAAATCTAATATATAAAATTCTCGTGTCGCGGTGTTTGTAGTTAAACTCCTCCGAAACGGCTTGACCGATTCTCATGAAAATTTGTGTGCATATTGGGTGGGTCTGAAAATAAAAAAAATGCATTTTAATAAATTATTATACTGTAACCAGTCATGATAAGATAATTCCTACTTTATTGTTGGATTATTTACTTGTATAGTTTTTGAGTCTAAAATAATTCGGAAATCCTATAGATGCGCTATATGTGGAAACGTCGGCGAGTCGGTTTTAAGGTATCCTATTTCGAAATCGCGACCTTATTTTGAGAGATTGAGTTTCGTGCAATTTTTACCAGAATTCGCATTATTAAGAGATTGTAGATTTGATTACGTAGAGGTAATAGTCTAGTGCTAATTGTTCCGGATTCGATACCATATAGTGTTTTTCATCAGGCTATAACCGCCGCGTTGGCGCAACGGTCACAGCTATGGATTGTGCCTGTTGCGCTGGCGGTTGCGGGTTCGATCTCCGCACATGACAAACATTTGTATTGGCCATACAGGTGTTTGCCATGATCTAGGTGTTTGTGCAGTCCTTGTGGGTCTCCCAACCGTGCTTCAGAGAGCACGTTAAGCCGTCGGTCCCGGTTGTTATCATATACACCTGATAGCGATCGTTACTCATAGTAGGGAATATATCCGCCAACCCGCATTGGAGCAGCGTGGTGGATTAAGCTCTGATCCTTCTCCTACATGGGGAAAGAGGCCTATGCCCAGTAGTGGGATATTACAGGCTGAAGAGTACAGGCTATAACTATTGGAAAAAAAAACTTGTACTATAGACGGCGCCACGGTTCGCTTAAACCGAAAGTAAAAATCATCATATCAAAAGTTTCGCTCTAGCGGGTATATCGTTCCATAGCTTAATTGGCTAGAGCGTCGACACGGTATGTCGAAGACGCGGGTTCGAATCCCGCTGGAGCGGTCAATTTTTGATATGATATTCAAAAATGTTTAGAATTCCTAATTGTGGGTAACACAAAAATAAAAATCGTACATATTAAAAATAGCATGGTGTCGTCTCCTGTCAAAGATTTTCATTGTAATATGAAACTTTGAATAGTTACGAGTCTCTGTAAAGAACTCACTATAGACGGCGCCACGGTTCGCTTAAACCGAAAGTAAAAATCATCATATCAAAAGTTTCGCTCTAGCGGGTATATCGTTCCATAGCTTAATTGGCTAGAGCATCGACACGGTATGTCGAAGACGCGGGTTCGAATCCCGCTGGAGCGGTCAATTTTTGATATGATATTCAAAAATGTTTAGAATTCCTAATTGTGGGTAACACAAAAATAAAAATCGTACATATTAAAAAAACTTGTAATTACAAACAATGATCTGCCGCGGAAGGTTTATTAAATTGGCATTCTTTCAAAATGATTGTTTTCAAACGGAGTTTAAAATTTGTAATGTATAACGTTATTCTTTTTTTATATATATAAAAAAAAAAGAATAACGTTATACATTACAAATTTTAAACATTTTAATTTTTTCCCTGTGTAGTCCATTGTTCTTAGTTTCTTGTAACTTTATATACCCTCTTCGCTCTATCATATTATCTTATTGACCTTGGTTGCCTGGAAAAGGTCGTTCTTAGCGACACAACCGCCTGTTAGACATTGTTAACATTTTTTTTTTGTAAAACTTATTGCGCGTTTCTTTTTGTATGTAAAATAGAGAGTAAATAAGAAATAGTAAAATAATTAAAGACAGTGTAGTGTAAGTAAAATAATTACAGTAAATAGAATTAAGAAGAAAACGCGCGATTTTTGTTCTTTTGTGATCTCAAATGGGTTCTGTTCTAACTATTTTCTTTTTTTAATGAAACCTCATTTTTGAAAAAAATTAAAAAAAAAAATTGCTATTGTCATAGGAACTGTTCGCTGATGTAGTTTCGATCTCCGTACTTGACAAAAATTTATTTAGATCATATAGGTAGTAGGTATACAGACGTTTTGACCGTGGACCATACAGACTATGACCATAGACAAAATAGACATCACAAGATACACATCGTAGTCAAATCATTTATTTATTTTATTACTCAATGTGACATTCCTTTGCTACGTCGTATATTTCTAAAATGAGTACTATAACCCTTCCTTTCCTATTAAAGATTTATATTAGTCAACATTTATTAGATTACAGTCAAAATAAAAACATTTCTAAATCAATGCAAGCACGTGAAGTTTACGATAGAAATTCTTTATAGCTGACGGAAATGGGCCATACGTCAATCATTACCAGTGCGGGCGTTATCGTAAATCAGAGGGTTAGGGTCTCACACATTTAGCGTTTTTAAAACCGTCATATGCTAACGTTCTCTCTCACATTACAGACCTGAATAAGTCGTTCTTTTAGTTGAATATTTGATTCCTAGGTTTTGCTTAGAAACATAAAAAATAGCAAATATATAAGTCTACTTAGCTATACGACTTAAATATTCAAATGCGGGAACAAATGGGCAGTTTGAAATGCTACATTAAAACATGCAATTTATCTTATTTGCCGTCGCCAATGTTAGTATAAGTCAAGGTCAATCTATGTACGTATAAAATTTATTAAATAAAACTTTAATTAAATAGTTATTCTCTGACGATTATCACGTTAAAAGTCATAAGCTTAGAATATTGGTAAAAAATACTTAAGTTTGGAACAAATAATTATTAAGAAAATTAAGAATAAATTATCAAAAATAGTCCGTGTTTAGTAAAAAGACGACTTTACTAGAGCAAAATAATCACACAACTGCGTAAAAATAACATAAAAATAATTAATAAATATAATCTGCAACAAAAAAAAAAAAAAAAATGAACTGTATTACTAAAACATGGCTATAATATGTGTTTTAAAAATCACATGATTTTAATTTGAAACCAATATTGTAGTATTAAAACGGTTTTTATATGTCATACTTTTTTTCGCGCGTTAAGAAAAAATTATGACAGTAAATTCTTACGATGCGCGCGCACATCGTCACGAAAAAAAAAAACCCGACATCCTGAAGTTAGCTAGTCAACGAAGAAGAAGTTAGCAACGTGAAGTTAGTTAGCCATTGAAGTATAACTTCTTACGTGCGTACATAAATACACACACTTTTTTTCACTTTAAGCAATAAAGTCTCATCACAGACTTCAAAATTGTATTTAAAACTCACAATACATGTTGGCACGTAGTTGAAAATAAAAGGAAAATAATAATATCAGTAATAATAATAACATTAAAAAAAACATTATACATACGATACATAACTATTGCGTGTAATAAACGCAACCAGAACGCTTAGTTTGTGAAAGCCCTTACGAAATTTCTAAAATAGTGGAACTAAATTTACGTTGTTATGGCTTACGAGTCGTTATAAACACTTTTGTATTATAAATGTAGTTTGATCCGGTTAAATAAAAAGTATTCCATGTTTTATGTTAGTCTGGGACCGAATTTATGTTCTTATAGCTTCTGCTTGCGTTTGATTGCTTTGGTTTTAAAGTAGTTTAATTGTAGTCAATAGAAGTGGACAGAAGTTGTCTGGCTGTAAGAGATCACTGTTAGTGATAAGACCGCCTTAGCTTTTTTTTTTATTAAAAATATTGTTTATTTTATTTAAATTTAATCTTAATGTGCAATAAAGCATTAAATAAATAAATAACCAAAAGTTAAAACTCGATTAGCTTGACCAAGTTAGAACCACACTCTCACCTAAACATGGCTAAAGTAGCTATTAATATGGTCAGGTACATTTTGCAGTAGTAGCCAAGTATCAGAAGCCAAAATAAAAGATCTTTGTTTTAAAGAGAATAGTAAAAATATATATCCCGACTTATTTCTGTCCTATATTGCCGTCAACACAGATGTGCTTACTCTGTTGCTTGAGATGTTAATTAGAGATGATCATGAACGGGTGAATGTCTGTAAAGGTCTTTAGGAACCTAATTTGACATTTTTAGGGTTTATTGATTGTGAGTGATTGTCGTGTGAATTTTGCTATTTTTAACCGACCAAAAGAAAGGAGGAGGTTACTCAATTCGACCGTATACATGCCGTGTGGTGTCCGTGCCGAGTAGAATAGCACCACCGTCTTTCTTCCCGTGGAGGTCGTAAAAGGCGACCGAGGGATATACCTGGCTGAAAATCATCAGGGTCCTGGAGAAGGAAAACTTCATTTGAAACCCGGAATGGGGTCTCCGTCAAGCATTCGTGGCATAGCTCTAAAATGCGCAAGATTCCTGCAGCCGAACTGGCTCCACACGTATCGATTTGTCGTTCCTGTGGGCCTAGCCAGTGAGGTCGAGAGGGTGGCGCAGAGCTTAGGCAACTCTGCGTTTTCCTGAAGAGTGTCCAACGCAACACAGTGTCTGTCTGACACTATCTATATCGTCTGCAATAGACGGACTAAGGCCAATGATATGTATGTTCGGAGATAACTTCGTCGTTGTTGGAAAGAAGATATCCCAAGAGTGGTACAAAGATAAGGAAACCAGGATCTGATGATGGAATACCAGAGAAATCGAGGGAAAACCTCGAAAATCGTAGTGACGACTAGTGCGTTTTTTTAACTTTTTTCGTCTACTTACGTTGTATTTATTACTTGACGATGTAATTGAAGTCGGTTTTTTTCGTTTGCGAGCAAACAGAATTATTTCTTTATTTTTATTGTTTATTGTACCTCGACCTTACAGAAGATCACAGCAAAATAATACTGTTTTCAAGCAGTATTGTGTTCCTGTTGGTGAGTAAGGTGACCAGAGCTCCTGGGGGGATTGGGGATTGGGTCGGCAACGCGCTTGCGATGCTTCTGGAGGCTTTGTTGCAGGTGTCTATAAGCTACGGTAATCGCTTACCATCAGGTGAGCCGTACGCTTGTTTGCCGACCTAGTGACATAAAAAAAAAAAACCGAAGAAACGTTATCATTAATCTACTGGTACTTTGATACTGGCATTTTAAGATAATTAAAAAAAGATCTTGTTCAAGTTGTCTTCAGAAGCGTTGAACATTGTCAAAACAAGAATTACTATAATTAGCATAAAGTTACCACGGTATTGGAATGTAGATTCTTATTAATATGCATTCTAAGATTATTTATAAGATATATTTATTCTAAGATAATATAAAAATAAAATAAATCTTCGTGTTTTGAATATGTATTAATTATTTGCATAACGATATTTCAATATCAAATTTAAGGCATGTTTAAATGTGTACTGAAAAATTCCATCTTTCATATAAGTTACTGATACGATTTATCAGCTAGAGATAAAGCTAGTAAGCGTCTGTTTTAAGTTAACGAAATTACTCAATCTTCTGTATTCACTTTTAGCGAATAAAAGTATCTAAAAAATAAACTTGACAGTAATCAGGAAAAATGTACAATAAACTTCTGTTACATACCGATATCCGTCAGATACATCAGCTACAAGTGAACCAGGGCCCTTATAATCGTTAAAAAACTTTCCTTTAAAGATAAGATATAAAATATCAAGATTTTAATTTCGTAAACTAATACTCTAATAAAAATTATACAACCAGTAGCTCTCTCTAGCTTTTTTATTTTGAAATGTATACTTTGGTGGTCCATTTGCTAGCCGATGTCAATACTGGGCGTGTTTTAATTTCTCTTCTAATAGTTTTTTATTATAAAATAACATTTTTACGATTTAGTAATGAAACCGGAAACTCGTTAACCTTTAATTAAAACACCGCACTGCAGTCGAATTCATTGTTTTTATTTCATTAGTTAAGAAAGTTTATAATTAAATGTTTACCTGACTCAGATATTGTAATTATATATTTATTTAAAATTTAACATCCGTTAACTTAAGAATACGCTGTATATTTGTGCCTCGCAGTTTTATTCGTTATATTTCCGACCACGTCTTAATGTCGGGATAAAATGTACCGTATATGTTAGTACCATATATGTATTGAAAGGGAAGGAGAATATTTTCCGATAAAATGAGGAGTACAGCAAGGAGACCCATTGTAACCCAAACTTTTCTCAGCAGTTCTTGATCAAATATTTAGACTTCTCGACTGTAAGAATTACGGTCTAATGACCAGCTCGTTGGCGCAGTTTTTAGTGGCCCTCTTTTCTGCTCCGCGGGTTCGGGTTCGATTTCCGCCTGAGTCTGGGTGTAATATTTGTATTTATATACCTATACGTACGCTTGTTTGCCGACCTAGCGATATATAAAAAAAAGACCGTTCTGTAGGTTATTACGTGAATAAGTTACAAATATCCAATTTAAAAAGAATATAAACAACTTTCTTGTTAAACGAGAAGATAATTAAGCCGTTCAATTTCAGGTGTTTGTTCGTGTATCATTTTGTTTAGTATTATCAGCATTCATATTGATTTATTGAATGGGGGGGGGGGATTGAGAGGGTTCGTAAAGGCATTGGTGGATTTTCTTATGACTACTACTACTTTGGAGAATGGTTTATACAAATTTTATATCAAGTCATTAATTGTCATTAATTAATTAATTCCAAATAATGATTTTTAATATTCTACAATCAAGTTATGCAATAAAAAAATCATACGTCAACTTATCAAAATTCATTATATTGTTTGAATTTTCGGCTTCCAAGTGCCTAATTGTCATAAAAGCTCTGTGGTATTTTCTCTCTCACCTTTTGTTTTGTGTAAGAGAGACGAATGTTACAGATTACGAGAATTTATCGGGCTATAGAGTTCGGGTTCCGTCGGAGATGTAAAAAATGTCTAATAATCAGTAAGATTGCTGCTTATAAAATGCGATTTATACAACATACGGGTAAATCGCGTAACAGTGCTGTACCATTTTTTTTTGAAATGCTTGTGTTTTTGTTTTCCGTTTAGAGACAAAAGATCCACGAGCTCTTAGTTGCCCGTGTCCCTTAGTAGACTTCAAAAAAAGAAAGTTGTTCTCAATACTACTGTATTTTTTATGAAAGATACGTCATAACTTTTTATTGGGTGCTTATTGTTTGACCCCATTCAAATTGATTGAGATCTAATAATAATAATAATAAGAAACGCTTCACACTCAACGGATCCCCCGGGGTCCGGAAACACACATAATACACAAACACAACGCCCAGACCACGACTAACATCTATATTGTCGATACAAATGTCTGTCGTGAGCGGGAATCGATCCCGCGACCGCTACCGTAACAGCTAGTGCTATGACCGCTGCGCCAACGCGTCTGACTAATACTTTTTGACTTATCCGTATTCATGCGTAAGTATGTAATTGATTGTTTTACCAACGTTGTATTACTTCTCAATGTAATTGCAGTCGGTTTTTTTATTATTAGCGAGCAAAAATAAATATTAGTACATAATTCAACTCCACTATTGCAAATTTTAACAGACGGCATAAGAGTTCTACAGAACTGTGTCTACAGAATTACGTAAAAAAAAGGATGTCGTCCATCCATCCATCACTATTCTCAAGTTTGACATTTAATATTTCATAATATTTGTACGACAAATAGTTTTACTATATATTTTTTTTGTTTGTTGTATTACCCATTAAGCATTGTACATAATAGAAAAGACCGCACAATAGTTGAGCAGAACAATGGAATAATTGTAAAATGGCGTGTATTGAGATGTAGATAATAACAATTTATTTTGTCGCATTGAATTAATTTAATTGAGTTTCAACGACTATAATTCGATTAATAGTTCAAAAGAGTAGGAACAAAATAATGGACTCGTTTTTTTTTTTTTTTTTTTTATTTATTAGTCTTAAAAATGTCGATGGAAAACAAATGTTAAAAGTAGAAATTTAGAATGTCATATTTTGACACGTGGGTACCTTCCAAATTTAATAGATCCAATTGATTTTATTGTTGACATTTTAGAATAGAATCTACTAGCTATATACTTCTCCTAAGTTTAACAGCGCTTCAGTAAAACCACTATAACTAAAAGTTAGTAAAATTAGATAGGCGAAGAACCAGATTACATACATAATTAGTGTCCCGTAATTCCCGTAAAATCGGGTTTTAAAGCGGTAAAACCACGGGACACTTGTCATTCATATTAGTAAAGCTTAAAGAATTTACACTTAGCCTACGGGATACCTCACGCAGGAAACCGACGCAGATGTAACGATAAGATACGACAGTTTACTTGCCACTATGTTCACAGATAGGGCTGACACCCGCTTGATTTATCGCCTCCCTTCTTTTTGTTCCCCCTCTTTCCTCTAATCTAGAATAATTTCGTCACATTCTATACATAATTATATGTACTAGATTCGAATGGGTCTGGAGGGATTACAACAAGAGTTTTTTAGTAATTTTCCAGTTAGATCTGGACATTGTAGTATCCTAGTAAAGATGAGAGATCAATAGAATAAAATTTTTCTAAAAGTTCGTATAACATTAATTTGTACTTATTCACGAAATAATCATCAGTAAAAATATATTTGATCCCAATAAAGCCTTAAGATTTAGGCTTAAGATTTTTTCTCCAAATTTATTATTTGTTGCGTTGATAGCCCTTACATAGCAAACATCAACGTGTGGCCTCAGGTGTAACGGTAACTTGAACAGAACACTCACTATACGAACTTGATAAATACGGCAAATATTAATTTACTGTACCATGTTGCAAGGATAGATTTTTTTTTCGTTATTATTGGGTGTATAAATATGGTTTAACTATACATATCCGCGTGGATTGGTTACTTGCCGCGGCCTCAAAATGTTGGCCATCGTGTTGGACAAAAAATTGGCCCTAAACTGTTAATTGAGAACGAAAAAAAAATTGTTTTAAGAAAGATTATATTGTGTGGGTGGTCGAATATATCATCGGTATGTATTGGTAGCCCATCGCGACATTAAAATATTGATTACAATGTTGGCCTAAATTTTTTATTTGGAAACGAAAAAATGTTGGTATACTTATATAAATTTAAAGTCAGTTGGTCACTAGAGTACTTACGTCTTTTTTATAACAAAAGCTACATTGAATGTTTGAGTTATTTTTTAACTATTTCAATTACGGTATAAAAGTTTTCGGTTTTTTTTTTGGTTAAACGAAAACTAATTTTTAATCAATAAAGTAGCAATAACAAAAAAAAACCGACTTCAAACAGGAAACTAAAAAGTGAAAAATAAATTTACTTAGTACAAAGTAATTCGTATTTTGATTTAGTTAATCAGAAATGATTAAATAAATATTTTATAATTTTGAAGTCGGTGCCAAGTAAAACAATAACTACTCTAGTATCTATGTACTCGTAAGTTGTATTCAGGTTTCTTTCATAATTTGTTTCATTGACTATTAGGTTGAATACTGTTATTATTCTGTTATTGTTTTGACATATCTAATAATATTTTTTGTACTTGTTTGTTGTGTGTGTGTTGTTTGTATTTGTTATTGTAGCCAGATTGTTGTAGTATTTACTTGGCACCAACTTCAAAATTATAAAATATTTATTTAATCATTTCTGATTAACTAAATCAAAATACGAATTACTTTGTACTAAGTAAATTTATTTTTCACTTTTTAGTTTCCTGTTTGAAGTCGGTTTTTTTTTGTTAAAATTATTTTATTTTACAATTTTTAGTGATGGGTAGACCTAACAAGGATACTTTTTCTCTTGTGTCGGGGGTTCGGAAACATATACAATACACAAGCACAAACACCCAGACAATGACAAACATCTATATGGCCAATACAAATGTCTGTCGTGCGCGGAGATTGAACCCACTAACGCCAGCGCAACAGCCGGTGCTGTGACCGCTGCGCTAACGCGTCGACATACTATGAGTAAAGTTCGCTATCAGGTGTACATAATAACAACCGGGACTGACAGCCTGGCGTGTTCTCTGAGGCTAGGTTGGGAGAACCACAAGGATTAACAACTAGACCGAAAATAAATATTTGTATAAACATAAATATCCACTCCGAGCGGGAATAGAACCCGCGACCGTCGGTGTTTAGGCACCGCCGACACGGCACATGCACCATTATATCAAACGGTCGTCAAACAGCAAAAGGTAACTGCTGTAAATTGTTGAAAAATTCCCTCGAGTGTTTATGGGCTCCATCATCAAACCTGGTCCTGCGACACAGATGATCACACAGCAGGTAATTGCTATAAATCGTTGAAAAGTTCCCTCGACTATCTTTCGTCTCCATCATCAGACTGTAATGGCACTTATAACTCATACATATGCAAAGTTCTCATCAATAGAAACGAATTAAGTTCAAACAGCTGGAAATTGCTATAAATCGTTAAAGAGTTCCCTTGACTATCTTTTGTCTCCATCATCAGACTGTAATGGCACTTATAACTCATACAGGTGCAAAGTTCTCATCAATAGAAACGAATTAAGTTCAAAAACCAGGTAATTGTTATAAATTGTTGAAGAGTTCCCTCGACTATCTTTCTTCTCCATCATCAGATCGACTCCGGATCTTTATTAAATAGTAGTGCTTTATAGCACTTAATGAAAACATGATTAAATTTACTAGTCACCGTTACGATTTTTGAAAGTTTCCCTCGATTTCTCTGGGATCCCATCATCAGATCCTGGTTTCCTTATCATGGTACCAAATTATGGATATCTCCTTTCCAACAAAAAAAGAATTATCAAAATCGGTCCATAAACGAAGAAGTTATCTCCGAATATACATAAAAAAAAAATATGTATACGGTCGAATTGAGTAACCTCCTCCTTTTTTTGAAGTCGGTTAATAATAAATAAATTTAGCAATTTTTATACGGAATATTTATTTATTAATTACAAGGCAGCGATTTTCCGCTTTGATATTTTAAAGCTAAAAAAGTAAAAATCCATGTTACTCGTTGTACACGCATTTATCTATATATCTATATCTACGAGTATAATATATATAAACGCGAAAGGTCATTCATCACGAAATCTCCGAAACTATAACACCTACAAACTTGAAATTTGGCAGGTAGGCTCCTTATAAGACGTAGGCATCCGCTAAGAACGGATTTTATGAAACTCGACCCCTAAGGGGGTGAAATGGGGGTTGCAAGTTTGTATGAACGTCCTATGATTTTGAAGTAAGAGACTTGAAATTTAAAATGTATGCTCTATAGATGATGAGAAGGTGTTCAAATAATATATCTTTAGAAATCAACTCCCTTTTGGGGTTGAATCGGGGGATGGTAGGTTGACTCACTCATCACGAAATCTCCGAAACTATAACACCTACAAACTTGAAATTTGGCAGGAAGGCTCCTTATAGAGTGTAAACATCCGCTAAGAACGGATTTTACGAAATTCAACCCCTAAGGGGATAAAACGGGGGTTGGAAGTTTGTATGAAAGTCCCATGATTTTGAAGTAAGAGACTTGAAATTTAAAATGTATGCCTTATAGATAATGAGAAGGTGTCCAAATAATCTATCTTTAGAAATCAACTCCCTTTTGGGGTTAAAACGGGGGATGGTAGGTTTACTCACTCACCACGAAATCTCCGAAACTATAACACTTAAAAACTTGAAATTTGGCAGATAGGCTCCTTATAGGGCTTAAACATTCGCTAAGAACGGGTTTTACGAAATTCGACCCCTAGAGGGGTAAAACGGGGGTTGGAAGTTTGTATGAAAGTCCTATGTTTTTGAAGTAAACGACTTGAAATTTAAAATGTATGCTCCATAGATGGTGAGGAGGTCTCTAAACAATGTATCTTTAGAAATCAACTCCCTTTCGGGGTTAAAACGGGGGATGGTACATTGACTCATTCATCACGAAATCTCCGAAACTATAACAGCTACAAATTAGACGTTTGATAGGTAGGTTCCTTATAGAGCGTAAACATCCGCTAAGAACAAATTTTATGAAACTCGACCCCTAAGGGGATAAAATGGGGGTTGGAAGTTTGTACAAAAGTCCTATGTTTTTGAAGTAAGAGACTTGAAATTTAAAGTGTATGCTCTATAGATGGTGAGGAGGTGTTCAAATAATGTATATTTAGAAATCAACTCCTTTTTGGGGTTAAAACGGGGGTTCGTAGGTTGACTCACTGATCACGAAATCTCCAAAACTATAACACTTACAAACTTGAAATTTAGCAGGTAGGCTCCTTATAGATCGTAGACATCCGCTAAGAACGAATTTTACGAAACTCGACCCCTAAGGGAGTAAAACGGGGGTTGGAAGTTTGTATGAAAGTCCTATGTTTTTGAAGTAAGCTACTTGAAATTTAAAATGTATACTCTATAGATGGTGAAGAGGTATCCAAATAATGTATCCTTAGAAATAAATTCTCTTTTGGGGTTAAAACAGGGGATGGTAGATTGACTAATTCATCATGAAATCTCCGAAACTATAAGAGCTACAAATTTGATATTTGACAAGTAGGTTCCTTATAAGGCGTAGACATCTACTAAGAACTGATTTTACGAAACTCGACCCTTAAAGGGGTAAAACGGGGGTTGGAATTTTGTATGAAAGTCCTATGTTTTTGAAGTAAGAGACTTGAAATTTAAAATGTATGCTCTATAGATGATGAGAAAGTGTACAAATAATTTATCTTTAAAAATTACCTCCCTTTTGGGGTTGAAACGGGGGATGGTAGATTGACTCACTCATCACGAAATCTCCAAAACTATAACAGCTACAAATTTGACATTTGGCAGGTTGGTTTCTTATAGGGCGTAGACACCCGCTAAGAACGGATTTTACGAAACTCGACCCTTAAAGGGGTAAAACGGGGGTTGGAAGTTTGTATGAAAGACCTATGTTTTTGAAGTAAGAGACTTGAAGTTTAAAATGTATGCTCTATAGATGGTGAGGAGGTGTCCAAACAATGTATCTTTAGAAATCAACTCCTTTTTGGGGTTAACACGGGAGATGGTAGATTGACTCATTCATCACGAAATCTCCGAAACTATAACAGCTACAAATTTGGCATTTGATAGGTAGGTTTCTTATAGGGCTTAAACATCCGCTAAGAACAAATTTTACGAAACTCGACCCCTAAGGGGGTGAAATGGGGGTTGCAAGTTTGTATGAACGTACTATGATTTTGAAGTAAGAGACTTGAAATTTAAAATGTATGCTCCATAGATGGTGAGGAGGTCTCTAAACAATATATCTTTAGAAATCAACTCCCTTTCGGGGTTAAAATGGGGGATGGTACATTGACTCATTCATCACGAAATCCCCGAAACTATAACAGCTAATTTGATATTTGATAGGTAGGTTCATTATAGAGCGTAAACATCCGCTAAGAACAAATTTTACGAAACTCGACCCTTAAGGGGATAAAACGGGGGTTGGAAATTTGTATGAAAGTTCTATGATTCTGAAGTAAGAGACTTGGAAATTTAAAATATATGCTCTATAGATGGTGAGGAGGTGTCCAAATAATACATCGTAATCTATATATATTAGGTGTACAAATAAGTTTTAGAACAGTTTTCAAAAAATTCAAGATTTATTAAAAACGAAGTAAAACACAGTTATTTATCGAAGTAATCTCCATCGCACTGAATGACCTTCAGCCATCTCTCAGGTAACTCGCGGATGCCTTTCGCAAAGAAACTTTCGTCTTGCGAGATGAGAAATTTAGCGACCCATTTTTCTACTTCTTCAAATGTTTTGAATCGCACGTCAGACAAATCGTTCTGCATTTTCCGGAATAAATGATAATCGGATGGGGCTAAGTCTGGTGAATACGCCGGGTGTGGTACAGCTTCCCATCCAAGCGCTAGTAACGTATCCTTGACCGGTTTACCCACATGAGGCCGCGCGTTGTCATGGAGCAGTTTTACTGGACGTTTTCCTTTACCAGAAAATGGACGTTTTTTCTCAATTTCTTGATTCACTTGCATCAACTGATGACAATAGCGATCGGCAGTAACTGTTTGACCAGGTTTGAGAAGTTCATAATACAGTACGCCTTTCATATCCCACCATATGCACAGCATGACTTTGTTACAATAAACATTGCGCTTTGGCGTGGATGTTGTCGGCTCGCCGGGGTCAACCCAATGATATTTACGTTTTGGATTTTCAAAATAAATCCACTTTTCATCGCCGGTCACAATTTTCCACAAGAAAGACTTTCTATGTTGCTTGTTGTAAAGACTCACACAAATGTTAAGACGGCGGTTTTTATTTTCTTGAGTCAGAAAGTGTGGTACCCACATTGTTCCTTTTCGAATCTTACCCATTGCTTTTAAACGATAAGAAACAGTTTGTTGAGTTACTCCAAGCTGTTCCGAAAGTTGTTTCTCCGTCTGACATGAGTTTTCATCCAGCAACGCTTGCAGTTCCTGATCGTCCACCTTTACAGGAGGCCCGGTGCGTTCACGGTCACTAACGTCGAAATCACCTTCTTTGAATCGCTTATACCAATACTCACATGTACTTTTAGATATAATGTTGTCTCCAAGAACAGAACATATCGATTCACACGCTTTCCTAACACTTTTTCCTTGGTGGAATTCATAGCGAATGCAGTGTCTAATAAATAGCTTATCGGTCTGCATGTTTAATTTACAGAATTTATAGGTTATGTTTATGACTCCTTTACGTTTCGATACTACATATCAAGCGCCATCTATGATAAGTGAGCGGGACCTTTGAATTAATTTAGAATAGATGTTATGATACAAAATCGAAGTGTCCTAAAACTTATTTGTACACCTAATATATAAAAGAAAAAGGTCACTGACTCACTCATCACGAGAACCCAAAAACAGCTGGAAGGTCCATCCATCTAGGATGGATAAAGATGAAATTTGGCAGGGAGGTAGATTATAGTTAGTAGATAATAGTAGTAGAGTAGAGAGATTTAGCGATATTCCACCACTAAGGGGGTTTAATTGGGGTTGATAGTTTGTATGAAACATATACAGCAGTTATATAAATTCGTCGATAGGTTATTTATACTGCAGCCTGAAAATAAAACTAAAAATGTGGTGTATAGAGAGGTTTTATAAAAACAAGTATTAAATTATACTAAATTGTGCCTTTTAAAAAGTTACTCAGTGTGATAAGCATTTCAAGTGACTGAAATAAAAAAAATGCGTTAAATATCTTAATAGTAATGCATATCTTCATAACCACGCGGATGTAGTCGCGGGCAACAGTTAGTGTATTATAAAACAAAGTCCCCAAAAGTGTATGTGATCGACTTCCTCAAAATCTACTGAACGGATTTTCATGCGGTTCAAGAGGAAGGTTTACGGAACGGTTAAGCCGATTATAATGAGAGTTTAACTGGAAGTGTGCCGGGAAAACTTTGTGACACACTGATTTCAACGCGGGCGAAGCCGCGGGCACAGCTAGTTTCATATAAAGATAAGTAATGACAAAAATATATACAAGCAAATGATATATAGATAGATATAAATTGAATTAACGAAATATAACAATAATTGTGTTTGTCGGCAAAAAAACCGATTTCAATTACATCGACTAATATAATACAACGTAGGTAGACGCAAAAATTGTCAAGTAAATATGTATTATCAAAGATTACTCCAAAAGTTGTCATCAGATCTCGATGATATTTAAAAGTAACCACATCATAAACATCGGCTTTCGATTAAATTAAAAATCATCTAAATCGGTACATCCAGTAAAAAGTTATGTGGATTTTTGAGGTTTTCCCTCGATTTCTCTGGTACCCCATCATCAAATCCTGGTTTCCTTATCATGCTGCCACACTAAGGATATCTCCTTTCCAACAAAAAAAATTTAAAATTGGTTCATAAACGACGAAGTAACCTCTGAACATACATAAAAAATATGTATATACGGTCGAATTGAGTAACCGCCTCCTTTTTTGAAGTCGGTTAAAAAGGGTATTTTCAGAGAATGTTGTTTAGCGTACCTACAATAAAACAATACCAATTTATTTCATAGTATAGTATTTTTAATATACAAGAACAGTGTAAAAGCCAAACATAATTATCGCCTTACTTAAGCAGTAACTTGAATACAAAAGCTTTGATTGACTAGCTCTTTGTCGCAAATTGTAGTGTACTTTCTGCTCTGCGGGTTGCCGGTCCGATTCCCGCCTGAGCCTCGGTGTAATATTTGAATTTATTTATATTTTTATATGTAATATTTCTAGGAATATTTATAAAAAAAAAGCTATATCAGTCGGTTGTTACCTATAACACAAGCATTAAGTTGCTTACCATAGGAACAGACAAGCGTGTTTATGTTATAAGATATTTATTTATTTATTTAAAAAATCCTTCCCTTTCAAACGATTACATGACACGCGCTTTATGTTAATTTGAACTAAGTCGACGTAAGTTATAATGAAGCCGGTTCCGATGCCATATCACTATATCGCACCTTTAATAAAACAAAGATGTAACTCAAAATTTGTGGATTTGGAGATTTTACAAGAAAACCCGTCTTCGTCGCGTAAAGAATAGGTAGACTTCGACTCCGGCGTTTTAACTATAAGATACAGAGAGATACGCGACTGTTGCTCTCTTTTCTATGAACTGGAACTGACAAGTCAGTTCTTATAAAGTGGCGTGATTCAGAGATGCACCGGCAGTGAACGGAGATTAAAGTGCTGCCGTTTTGAGTAACATCAAATAATTCGATATTAGATTAAAAGGGATTTAAAATAAAAAGATGATTTTTGTTATACTTCATTCTCTCAGAAAACGCATTTGATAATGATGTGTAACATTTGGATTTACTTCGGTTTTGTTTTAAAAATTGACAAATTTTACAAAGTTAACGCCTAACACTTCAGTTTTATATTGAAATATAAGCCTTAGTTGTTGGAGTAATTGGTTAAGTATCACTTTATTGTAATAAATAAGGCTATTTATAAAAGTCACTTTTGTTTACTTCTTTTTATTATTTAGAATGACGAAAGATAAGTAAAAACTTTCAACATTAATTCCCTTTTCGTGTAAAAGTTAAGAATAACTTGTAACTGTTGTGCTTATTTGTATAGGTTTTGAAAACGGAGTCGTCTTAGAGCTCACAATTTTTGTTAAGTTTCAGCGTATCGAGCGTAAAAGTTATAAGATAAACATAATAGTGTATCATTCATTACAACCTATACAGTCCACTGCTGGACATAGGCCTCCATAAGCTTTCGCCAAAAATAGCGTGAACTTATGTGTTTTGCCCATAGTCACCACGCTGGGCAGGCGGGTTGGTGACCGCAGGGCTGGCTTTGTCACTCCGAAGACGCTGCTGCCCGTCTTCGGCCTGTGTATTTCAAAGCCAGCAGTTGGATGGTTATCCCGCCACCGGTCGGCTTTTTAAGTAATATAATAATAGTGTAATAAGTTATAATTTTTTTTCATCTGATTACTGTAATTAATGTGAAAGTTTATGAGGATGACGTATGGATGGATGATTGTTACTCTTTTATGGCAAAACGACTGAATAGATCATTGTCATTCAACAATGCTGCTATTTTGACGTTAAATAATTATGATTATTATTCATCCTTAAAATATACTACAGTGTTATGAATTATTGTTATTTTAGACTAAAGAAGTTATGCAGGTTGAAGAGGAAAATCAACAAAATACATATATCTCCAGAGGCCAAAAATGTAACTGCAGAGCAAACTGCAATATTTTACTGTCACTTATGAGTTGACGAGAAAAATGACACCTAAATAATACTAGCCATTTACAGTCCTCTAGTTCGTCTTCAAGATCATCTTAATCTAGTTCCGATTCATCTAGCTCATCATCGTCAAGCTCTTCTAGCTCATCTTCATCCAGTTTTTCAAGCTCCAATAGTTCAATGCCTACCCAAAACCCTGCCCCACAAAACTTTACAACGGATTGTGAAGAAAAGACGTCTTACACCAATTCACCACAAAATACTGAGCAAAATATGAGCAAATTCAGCTGAGAGAGCGACGAAATTACAATAGTGTGGCCATTTACAATATTTCTCCAGTACAATACACAGATCTAAGTGACGTCGACCTGAGTGACGACGATGCACTGTAGATTTTAATACGTTGTTTAATAAGCCTGTCAACAGAAAAAAATTTTATGTTTGAAAATCAAAGTTCTTCTGACTCTGACTGCAATAATAAACCAAATATTTGTCAGTCAGTTCAGCCTATTGCAATGCACTGCTGGACATAGGCCTCCCCAAGTTCGCGCTAGACATCCCGGTTTTCCGCAATCCTCATCCAGCTTACACCGGCAATCTTAGGTAGATCGTCGGTCCAACGGGCCAGAGGACGTCACACACTGTGTTTGCCAAGACGCGATCTCTT
Organism: Melitaea cinxia; assembly: GCF_905220565.1. NCBI lineage: Eukaryota > Metazoa > Arthropoda > Insecta > Lepidoptera > Nymphalidae > Melitaea > Melitaea cinxia. The sequence goes on along the minus strand of NC_059421.1, from coordinate 4,107,469 downwards.
CTCCAGGACGCGTCTGCTCCAACAGCCACCGGTCCTGCGCCACAGATGACCAGCCCACTGCCACTTCAACTTGCTAATTCTGTGGGCTACATCGGTTACTTTCGTTCTCTCGCGGTAGTCTCGTTTCTAATCCTATCTTTGAGGGAAACCCCAAGCATGGCCAGTTCCATTGCACGTTGAGGGACTTTATGTTTGTGGACCAGTCCCTTCGTCAGTGTCCATGTCTCGGCTCGGTAATGTTAACACAGGCAGGACGTATTGCTCGAAGATTTTTGTCTTCAAGCATTGCGGAATCTTCGAAGTGAAGACTCGACGAAGCCTGCCAAATGCCGCCCAGCCCCACCGAATTCTCCTATCGGCCTCCTTCTCAAAGTTGTTGCGGCCTAGTTGGATAGTATGGCCTAAGTAAATATAATCCTGAACAACTTAGAGAAGGGTACCATCGACCGATACCTGTCTCGGTATGACTTGGTTGTTAGACATAACTTTCGTTTTGTCCAAGTTCATACAGAGAACGACACGTCGGGAGGACTCGTTTAGACCGGCTAGCATTTGGCCTAACTCATCTAACGTGTCCGCAAAGATGACGATATCGTCGGCGAAATGAAGGTGAGATGTATTCACCGTTGACATTGATGCCTTGTTCAAGGTCTTAAAGATATCCTCCAGCGCAGTGGTAAACAGTTTCGGTGATATTACATCTTGCTGTCTTACCCCACGCCGCAGAGAAATAGGTCTTGTTCTCTGGTCCTGGACATGAACGGTCATCGTCGTTGCGTCGTACATACATCTCAGTACCAGGATATATCGCCAGTCGATATGACATCTCTGCAGAAAGTCCAGGACAGCCCAGGTCTCGACACAGTTGAAGGCTTTCTCGCAGTTCACAAATTCCATACACAGCGGCTGATTATATGTCTCTGTCTTTTGAATAATCTGTCGAACAGTATGGATGTGGTCTACGGTGTTGTAGTCATTTCGAAACCCAACCTGCTCTAGTGGCTGGAATTCGTCGAGTCTTATGGCGAGACGATTCAAATGTGCAGAAAATATTGATTGCGACGGTATTTAACTTAGGGTTTCACCAACCAAAAAAAGGTCAGGGTGATATATGTGTATCATATGATAATTCAAACAATGAGCAAAAACAAGATGATAGACAATATAAGAAAGAAGAGACTGCTGATTTTCTATACTATTTACTAGCTGACCCCGCAAACGTTGTTTTGCCATATATGATAACTTAGGGGTATGAAAAATAGATGTTGTTCGATTCTCAGACCTACCCGATATGCACACAAAATTTCGTGTGAATCTGTCTATCCGTTTCGGAGGAGTTTAACTACAAACACCGCGACACGAGAATTTTATATATTAGATTATTTGTGGTTAGTAATTATTTGTGATTTTAGGAGATATTTACTAGAGACTCATCATCATCATTACAGCCTATACAGTCTACTGCTGGACATAGGCCTCCACAAGTTTACGCCAAAAATAGCGTGAACTCATGTGTTTTGCCCATAGTCACCACGCTGGGCAGGCGGGTTGGTGACCGCAGTACTGGCTTTGTCGCACCGAAGACGCTGCTGCCCGTCTTCGGCCTGTGTATTTCAAAGTCAGCAGTTGGGTGGTTATCCCGCCACCGGTCGGCTTTTTAAGTTCTAAGGTGGTAGTGGAACTGTGTTATCCCTTAGTCGCCTCTTACGACACCCACGGGAAGAGAGGGGGTGGCTATATTCTTTGGTACCGTAGCCACACAGTACCCGTAGCCACACAGTACTAGAGACTAATTGTACCTAATTCTTATAATAGTGTATAGTTTTTGTTTTGTTTAAAAAACAATATTTGTAGCCATAAAGAGATATATAAATATCGAAAGATTAATAAAAATTTGTTTAATTTAAAAAAAAGGTGATAAATTTCAGTTTTCGTTTTATAAAAAAATGATGCATTAGTACATACAGCATCATAATTACAATTAAATAATCATAAAACGAAACATTGTGATTTATTTTTAAAACTTTTTGTTATGTTTTAATACCAAAGAGAATTTTTTTGAAATACTACCTAAAATATTAAGTAATTTTTGGCATAAAGAGATTTAAGTCGGAACTTTTTTTTCATCTCCATTTTACAGCTATTATAGATTTTAACACAGTTGTTTTTCTATTATTCTATTAATCTCTGTACTTTAAACTACTGATATCAATAATAAAAGTCATTAAAAGCATTACAAATAATTGGTAATTTTTAATCAAACACAATGCGGAAAAAGTGCTAAACTTCAAACGCCAATTCCCACAAATTGCGATTTTTGAGTTACATCTTTGTTTTATTAAGGGTGCGATATACTTATCTATTTCAAGGAAAACTTTGTAGACTCTTTTTAAGTATTTCCTCACCGCGTTCTCGAATGGGATATTATTGGTTTATGCATGTGTTACGTTTAATACCTACGTAACCCTCAGTAGGGCGAAATACTAGAAGCCCAGACACTCTTTTGATTTTGTTTGACTTTCGAAATCAATACGAGACAAATACGAACGATAAAACCACCCTAAAATATTTATGTGGTAAAGCGTCTGTTTATCTTTATATTATTTATTTTCTTAAAAACGGCGCGTTTATTATTCGTGTACCCAAATCTTTAGTTTCTGTAAGTAATTATTACATAGTGATAGATCAAAATTTTAATTGGTATTTTTATTGCGATCGAGCACGGCCGTGTTTTTTTTTTATTATACCACTAGATCGACAAACAAGCGTACGGCTCACCTGATGGTAAGAGATTACCGTAGCTTATAGACGCTTGCAACACCAGAAGCATCGCAAGCGCGTTGCCGACCCAATCCCCAATCCCCCCCAGGAGCTCTGGTCACCTTACCAACAGGAACATAATAATTCTTGAAAACAGTATTATTTAGCTGTGATCTTCTGTAAGGTCGAGGTACTACCCCAGTCGGGCTGCTCCATATTTTGAGCAGGAAATTCCTGCTGTGCCCTACCTCAGTTATATAGTGGTACAGAGAGACAGGCAGAGGGACAAAGAATAAAAAAAATAAACACATGTGAAATCAGTATCAATAATAAAGTTTACTCCAAGTAAATGTTTAAATATCTTAAATGTAGAGGAATTAAACCAGTTACAGTTTTATTATAAATATAATTTTGTATTGTTAAACTTAGCACAAATATTTTTTTTACTTCACAGTAGAATTCGACTTAATACTTATAAACGAGAAGATTGTCAAAACAAATCACGCAGTCGATTTTGTTTGACTTTCGAAATCAATATACGACAGGATATGAAAATGTCAATAGCAAGATATCCCTATTAATAAAGCCATAATGTACGAATTCTGTCAAAGCTCATATATTCTGGAATAAATCTTAAGGGTCGTTTTGCGGATTTAGGGAGTGAAGTGTGTTTTTATTACACACCATATTAGACTATTTATTTGTTTTATAAGAAACCAACACAACCTAAAATGTATATGTTATATCTTTCTAGAATCAATAAGATTATTCAAAATTATTATCATCATACACTGCAAATAGACGCTCACAAATCATAATTTTATTATTTGTAGAGTAATCTATTATAGTAAAATAGAACACCATCTATACAAATAAATAAAATTGGAGTGTCTGCTTGTAATATTAAAATAACCGCTTTTTACTAAATGCATATGGATGGATACAATACAAGGTACATATACCAAAATATATTTTTTTTACAATTTTTGTCTGCCTGTCTGTCTGTTTGTTCCGGCTAATCTCTGAAACGGCTGGATTGATTTTGACGGGACTATCATTGGTAGATAGCAAATGTAACGAGGAGCCACTTAGGCCATTTTTATTTTAGAAATTTATCTATTTTATAACTCTGCGAACTGAACAATAACTTTTTTGTTAAATTCCACGCGGACGAAGTCGCGAGCACAGCTAGTTATAGATATGTTGGTGTGTGGGTGTGTGTATGTGTCAAAATTATAAAATTACCCTCAAATTTCAAATCAACTTGTGACTAAGTGAAGTCAGAAAGCGTAAACTGTGCCCAGTTTTAATTAAAAAAATATATACTTAGTACGTTTATAAATTCATTCGAGAGAAACGTCAATTAGAGAAATTTACTGAAGTTGATAACTTCATTAATTCAGTGAAGCCGAGTGAAGCCGGCAATGAACCTTTCTTTGTTCGCAGCCAACTTCACTCAATATGTTCAATTTAAGCTTTATAAATGCTTTCCGTTTTTACATTTTAAAATTTTGCGCTAAAACTAGGGTCATAACTACGTCAAAATTTCGCTTTTGATTTATAAATAACTCACGTACACTAGTAGATGTTTCTAATTATAATATAGAGAAGACTAAAAATAAGATTTTATATAAGAATTAAATTAAATTAAGTGAAAAAAGAGACTGTTATGATCAAGTTCTACTCATCATATTAATTACTACTATTGTTCGGTTCTCGATTCGAATGTATTTTTTTCTTTTACGCATGTTACCTTAGAACTTTTGAGTGGCTGGAGCGGTTTCGATGTTTCTTTTTTTAATCGAAAGATTGTCATGTGGTCCCATTTAAATTTAATCAAGATCTGATCACTTTTTAGTAATATTTTGTAACGCGTATTTGCTTGACTATTTTTTCGTCTATTTACGATGTATACTACTTGTTAATGCAATTGAAGTTCGTTTTTTTTTCGTTTGCGAGCATACACAATTATTGAAACCAAAGTAAGATTAAAAAAAAAAAAAAAACAGTTATTTAAGGTTAGGCTTAGGAAGTTTATTTATTAATGGCGTTCAAAAAATTAGATCCACTCAATGAATAATATATTATTTATTCATATTTATTTATTTATTTATCTATTTATTTATTTATTTAGTTACTTAGTAGTTTCGTGGTATTTAGTTTTACTTTATCGTCTTCACCATGAGTTGCCATAAATTAGATGATTAAACAATGTAGTCCGTAAATTTATGGATTATTTAAATTTATTCGTTTCAATAGGCTTCAAAAGCACTTTTGAATCGTCATTTTTTGCAAATTTAAATATGTCCATATTATGAAGAAAAAAGAATATAATTTAAAAATTTCATTTTTAAAAAGTAAAGAAAATAAGTCACAGAAATTTGATAATCAAGTACGAAATAACTTATTTAAGGTCCTTACCGAGTTAAAGGCGACACGAGGGCGTCTGTCTTAATTTATTTATTAACATTTTCTAAAATTAATATCGTCGACACAGGTAGGTCTTTGTTTATATATTATTACTGAAAGAACGGCTTTTTGCTTTTACTTCATAATTTTATACGTTAATTTATTTTTTGTGAATAGACCGAAAATTAGATTGGATATTTATTTTCGGTTAATATTTAACGATTCAAATTTGATTCAAAATTGAATTTATGGTAAAATTTTTGCTTTTATATTTTCTGGTAAAATAATAGTGTAAAGGCTGAATTTAATTAAGATTTTTATGGAGTAGACTTTAATGAAAAATGCTACAAGCATACAATAAGCTGCTTGTATAAAATATCAAGTTATAAATTGGCTACGAGCAAATATTCTTGTGTGTTGTTTGTTTGTGTCTGTTAAAAGTCCCATTAATGTCCACGGGTCCGAGTTTGATGTTTGCATTAATACTATAAATATTTGTTTCTGGATTTTTTATCCTTATAGGTAAAGTCGTCTTTCTTATTGCAGTAGTAAATACTTAATAATGATCTTTATTCTTTTTAGGGAATTTCTCAGTCGACCCTCGAAAGAGCGGCGTGAAGGACCAAGGTTTCTTCTTTATAGATGAGCAGACAAGTTCATACAGGTATTTATTTATTTATTTATTTATTCTTAATGTACACCGAAATACAGACACATATAAAGAAAGACACAATAGTTGATGTACAAAGGCGATCTTATCGCCAAATAGCGATCTCTTCCAGATAACCTTTGGGTACAGGACACGATACAGTAGCAGCGGTTAAGGTGTGCACAAATTATGGAGTAAAGATCAATTATAAATAGGTAAAAACTACGATATGAAAAACTTACATAATTATTTAAAAAAAAAGAAAAGAAAAAAACATATAGATAAGTAAATATTTTAGTATATAATGTATGAAACACATATATACACACATACATACATACATAAAACATACACATACATAATTATACATCTTATTAGGTATGTACACAAGTCTTAAATAACATATTAATTAATTCTTAGGTCACCGATTGATATCAGTCAATCATTAGTATCATATCATTAGTATCATATGAAACGACCTACGAAGTTAGCAAGACATTACCAATTTTATATTAAAACACGTTTTTTTAGTATATCACACGTTATTTTTTTTAATAGCTCAGCCTATTGCAGTTCACTGCTGGACATAGGCCTCCCCAAGTTCGCGCCAGACATCCTGGTTTTCTGCAATCCCTCATCCAGCCTACACCGGCAATCTCTTGTCTTCAAGCATTGCGGAATCTTAAATTAGGCATTAGGTTTTCTAAAATTTTCTAATTTTTTTATACTATAAAAATGTACCAAAAAGTAGGTATACGTTCTCAAGCTTTTTCTTTTAGAAATACATTTAGCAATTCATTTTTATTTATATACTTTTGTCTTCATTCTGGCGAAGATAACAAGAAAACGTACTACGTACACTTTTGTGTACTCTTAAAATATTGTTATGTTACTCTACCATTGTATATTAAAACTAGCTGACCCGGCGAACTTCGTATCGCCTAACAGTGACTTTTAAGTATTATCAAAATCTTTTGTATGGGAGTATAGAAAAGTGTTGTTTTTAGACTTTTTCAGGAAATTTAAATTTTTTTTTAATTTTTCTCTCCGTAAGAACCATCCTCGTACTTCAAGGAATATTTAAAAAAAAGAATTAGCGAAATCGGTCCAACCGTTCTCTAGTTTTGCGCTTAGCAACACATTCAGCGACTCATTTTTATATTATAGATATAAGGAGAGGTTGCCTACTCGTAAACGAAGATATCTCTGAAATATATATCACATCTAGGGATTGACAATAAATGAAGGTAACTAATGAGGTAACTCCAGATCGCCAAGCCTTTAGAAAATATAATACTTTTTGACGAGACTGGTTAATTATGAACCGTAAAGTAAGGAATCCATAGCCCATGTAGGTCAGGGGTGTTAAACTCAATTTTGCAGAGAGCCTTATATTAAACTAGCTGTGCCCGCGGCTTCGCTCGCGTTGAAATCAGTGTGTCACAAAGTTTTCCCGGTAAACCTCCAGTGAAACTATCATCAAAATCGGCTTAGCCGTTCCGTAAACCTTCCTCTTGAACCCCTCTCTCCATTGGTGAAACCGCATAAAAATCCATTCAGTAGATTTTGAGGGAATCGATCACATACACTTTTGGGGACTTTGTTTTATAGTACCTGTTACTACAACTGTTACCCGCGACTACGTTCGCATAGTTATGAAGATATGTACTATTAAGATTTTTAACGCAAATTATTTTTTTAAATAACCTATCAGGCGAACTTATAGCTGCTGTATATGTTTCATACAAACTATCAACCCCAATCAAAGCCCCTTAGCGGTGGAATATCGCAAAATCCGTTCTTAGCGGACGTCTACTAACTATAATCTAATTTCAAATTTAATCTTTGTCCATCCTGGATGGATGGACCATCCAGCGGTTTTTGAGTTCTTGTGATGAGTGAGTCAGTGACCTTGCTTTTTTATATATATAGATTACGATACATTATTTGGACCCCTCCTCACCATCTATAGAGCATACATTTTAAATTTCAAGTCTCTTACTTCAAAACATAGGATTTTGATACAAATTTCCAACCCCCGTTTTATCCCTTTAAGGGTCGAGTTTCGTAAAATCAGTTCTTAGCGAATATCTACGTCCTATAAGGAACCTACTTGCCAAATTTCAAGTTTGTAGGTGTTATAGTTTCGGAGATTTCGTGATGAGTAAGTTAACTTACCATTCCCCATTTTAACCCCAAAAGGAACGTTATTTCTAAAGATCATTATTTAGACACCTCCTCACCATCTATAAAGCATACCTTTTAAATTTCAAGTCTCTTACTTCAAAAACATAGGACTTTCATACAAACTTTCAACCCCACTTTTAACCCCTTAGGGGTCGAGTTTCATAAAATCAGTTCTTAATAGATGTCTACGCCCTATAAGGAACCTACCTGCAAACTTTAAGTTTGTGGCTGTTATAGTTTCGGAGATTCCGTGATGAGTGAGTCAACCTACCATCACCCGTTTTAACCCCAAAAGGGAGTGGATTTCTAAAGATAGATTATTTGGACACCTTCTCACCATTTATAGAAGATGCATTTTAAATTTAAAGTCTCTTACTTCAAAAACATAGCACTTTCATACAAACTTCCAACTCCCGTTTTACCCCTTTAGGGGCCGAGTTTCATAAAACTCGGTATTAACGGATGTCTACGCCCTATAAGGAACCTACCTGCCAGATTTCAAGTTTGTGGCTGTTTTAGTTGCGGAGATTTCATGATGAGTGAGTCAACCTACCACCCCCGTTTTAACCCCAAAAGGGAGTTGATTTCTAAAGATACATTATTTAGACACCTTCTCACCATCTGTAGAGCATACATTTTAAATTTCAAGTATCTTATTTCAAAAACATAAGACTTTCATACAAACTACCAACCCCCGTTTTACCCCCTTAGGGGTCGAGTTTCGTAAAATTCGTTCTTTACAGATGTCTACACCCTATAAAGAAACTATCTGTCAAATTTCAAGTTTGTATCTGTTACAGTTTCGAAGATTTCGTGATGAGCGAGTCAACCTACCATCCCCCGTTTTAACCCCAAGAAGGGGTTGATTTCTAAAGACACATAATTTAGATACCTTCTCACCGTCTATAGAGTATACATTTTAAATTTCAAGTCTCTTACTTCAAAAACATAGGACTTTCATACAAACTTCCAACCCCCGTTTTATCCCGTTAGGGGTCGAATTTCGTAACATCCGTTCTTAGCGGATGTTTAAGTCCTATAAGGAACCTACCTGCCAAATTTTAAGTTTGTAGGTGTTATAGTTTCGGAGATTTCGTGATGAGTAAGTCAACCTACCATCCCCCGTTTTAACCCCAAAAGGGGGTTGATTTCTAACGATACATTATTTGAACGCTTCCTCACCATCTATAGAGCATACATTTTAAATTTCAAATCTCTTACGTCAAAAACATGGGACTCTCATACAAACTTCCAACCCCCATTTTACCCCCTTAGGGGTTGAGTTTCGTAAAATCCGTTCTTAGCGGATGTCTACGTCCTATAAGGAGCCTACTTGCCAAATTTTAAGTTTGTAGGTGTTATAGTTTCGGAGATTTCGTGATGAATGACCTTTCGCGTTTATATATATTATTATAGATTATAGATTATAGATTTAAAATGTGTAGGCAGGCCAGAAACTTCCGTAGAGGAATCGAGTGAAGTCATGATTCTTCTTTCTGTGACATATAGTGATCGCGGGCCGTATCTTTGACACCCCTGCTCTAGGTAATCTTCTCATCATTTGCCTAAAAATATATAAAAAAAAAAGAAAAACAAACGTAAGCTTTATCCGAATTCTCACCTCAATTATGAAGCTAAACGTGCTAAATGTATACTTTAAGCAACGGGTATAAATGTTTACACGAAGCTACTGCAGTACCGGGTTTATTATGTGTAATCTTATTGCGTATCAAATGTTTGAAGGAAGAATTAACTGAGGTAGGGCACAGCAGGAATTTCCTGCTCAAAATATGGAGCAGCCCGAATGGGGTAGTACCTCGACCTTACAGAAGATCACAGCAAAATAATACTGTTTTCAAGCAGTATTGTGTTCCTGTTGGTGAGTAAGGTGACCAGAGCTCCTGGGGGGATTGGGGATTGGGTCGGCAACGCGCTTGCGATGCTTCTGGTGTTGCAGGCGTCTATAAGCTACGGTAATCGCTTACCATCAGGTGAGCCGTTCGCTTGTTTGTCGACCTAGTGACATAAAAAAAAAAATGAATCTAACGGTCTCGTATTAATGAAAAAGTTAAAAGTAAATTTTTTAGTCGGTCTACTACCTGACCCCGCAAACGTTGTTTTGCCATATATATTATTAACCCCCTTCCTATTATAACTTAAAAGTAGGAAAAATAGAAGTTGGCCGATTCTCAGACCTACCCGATATGCACACAACATTTCATAATAATTGGTCCAGCCGTTTCGGAGTAATATTTTAACTAACACTGACACGAGAATTTTATATAAGTATAAGATAATCTAATTATATCGATATCTCGGAGAAGTGCTAGGCAACTAGATGTTGGTCTCGAATTCGGTCCAATATCATTAAATAAACATTAAACTTTGTATTTGTGTTAGTGATGTATAATATAAATAAAAAAGTAAGTGTATATTTTATGTAAAGTGCATAAGATGTTTATTGTGTTTTGGGCGTTTGTGTATTGTGTATGTTGTTGGGCCTGTAACCACTGCCTAATGTATATTTCATATACGGGGGGCGATTGAGTATGATGCGATTATTTAAAAAAAATTGGTACATATATATATATATATATATATATAAAATTGATAAACGTCAACAATATCATTTTATCAACGCCGGAATGTTTTCGCGTTTCAAGCAAAACTGCGAAACTTTTTCCTAAAGATCGGATAAGTTACTCGAGTAACTTGTATCGACTTACTCCGTCGGCCGCAACTACTATACAAACTTTATATATTTGTGAAGGAAGTTGTCGACAAACTTGTATCTGGCTCATCGATTGACTTTGAGCCAAGAACATTATAAACTGTTACAAAATGAGTTTTATACAGTCAAAATAGAGTAAATTTAATAATGATTGTAAACACATCAACAAATTCCGTTCAGTTTGATTTCTGGAGATTTTTCTACATTTTTTTTATAATGATGCTACTAGCCTAATACATTCAATAAGATTATTAAAAACGGGATATTTACCATGTTTTTTAATTTTATTTTCCGGAGGTCGATTAAGTTTGCAGGTAGATGTTGACGGCAATAGAAGTGTCCATATCGTACTACGTCCTTTTTCGTACGTTTCCTACCTAAACACTGTTCACCACTACTATGTATTGTCACTAACCTATACTATTGTCCCTTGTTTTACGTTCACTCAACGCTCGATTCCGTGTTCTACAAACGAAATTCACAATATCGAGTGGTAAAAAAAAATTAAAAAAAATTATGCCAAACATCCCGTTTTAAATAATGAAAATAAGTATGTTAATTTGAAATTGTCGATTTTTTAAGTAATGAAAATAACTATGTTAATTTGAAATCTTATACATCGAAAATCTTATATTCGATAAGATACTAAAACAATAGGTAAAAAAGCTTACTCAATGACTATAATATGTATTTTGTAGTATTAGTAACGCCTATATAAATGGGTATATAAACATTGGCTCAAAAACGAATTTTCTTATTAAATCCCGTCGGAACCAGACGCCAAGCAGCTTGCTGCGTTCCGTCTGTGAGCGGGAGTACCAGTGCCTTTGGGGGATTAGAAGAGTGTCAGTTGCGCAGCTTGCGCAGTTTTTTTTTTTTTCGGAATCTTGGACTGCACTGTACCGGGTAGCTCATACTGGAGGGTAGCGGGATCCGAGGCACGGTCTTGCCGTTGACCGACCGCAGGCAGTTGGGGGCCCTAGCGCGCCAGCCACGTGGCAAAGGCTGCCCCGCCACCTCGCGAAAAATCCTGGGATGGCTCCACCGTGCCAGTTGGCGACTGGGTGGGAGGACCCGGTGGCGATTTCCAGGGGGGCTCGGGCGTCCCCGCAGTCTCCAGATGAGCTCCTCTAATGGTCGGCTTAGCCTAGGGAATCCGCATGGTAAAAGCTGCGCCTCGACATCCAACTGCTTCCCCATCATCACTCCTCAATATGAAAAAAGCACAAAGAAGGAAAAAAGTTAAAAAACGGCTGCACTTCCTCCCACTGAAGGTGCACCTCATTAACATCCGAGGTTTGCATTCCAATATTGACCCGGTCTACCACCACCTCGAGACCGTGAAGCCGCATCTGTTTTTCTTAACGGAGACGCAAATCAAATGTCCAGCAGATGCGACGTACCTCAACTACCCATGCTACTCATTAGAACATAAGTTCAAGGAACACGCTGGGGTCTGTGTGTACGTCCGCAATGACATTTGCTATAAGCGACTCCGGTGCTTTGAAGCGACCGGGTTCTCTACATTGTGGGTTTTAGTGGACACCGGCGTGGACAAGACTGTCTACGCCTGTGTTTATCGGTCACACAGTGGAGATCAGGAGACAACCAGGCTCTTCGACCACCTTACAGAGATGGCAGACAAAGCGCAGCAACGGTATCCGACGGCGGAACTTGTTTTTCTCGGGGACTTTAACGCCCACCACGAGCAGTGGTTGTTCCCGTACGAGAAAACATGCCACGCTGGGAGGGAGGCGCGCAAATTCGCGTTAGCACTCGATCTTACCCAGATGGTACAGGTTGCGACACGGGTACCAGATATTGCTAGCCATACAGCCAATTGCCTGGACCTTCTGCTGACTACAGATCCAGACAGACACTCGGTCTCAGTATCTGCCCCTCTAGGATCATCCGACCATTGTCTGGTGAAATCTATATCGACCGCCTCTCCTCCGGACAACTGTCCAAGGGGCACAAGAAGAGTGTGGCGATATGAGTTAGCGGACTGGGAAGAGATGCGGCATTTCTATGCATCTTTCCCTTGGCGGGAAGTCTGTTTTTCCTCGGGTGACCCCTCGTGTTCGGCTGAGGCAGTTGCGGGCGTGATTCGACAGGGAATGGAATACTTTATACCATTCTCCGACATATCGCTCGACCACAAATCCCGACCTTGGTACAATGCTGAGTCCGCCCATGCTGAAGCCCTTAAAGAGTCTGCTTACAAAGCTTGGGTACAAGTCCGCGATGCCAAAGCTGGAGCGCGGAGGGTTCGCACGAGGAAGAAAGCTTTTAATTCAGCCGCCAAGTCCTGCAAACGGATATTACAAAAGGCCCGATTCGACCATATCCGTCGTATAGGCGCTAAACTTGCCTCCTACCCCCCTGGTAGTAAACAATTCTGGTCTCTGTCGAAGGCAGTAGAGTCCAATTTCTGCCGCCCTACATTGCCTCCTCTGCAGAAGCCTGATGGTTCGCTAGCTCACTCGGCAGTGGAAAAGGCAAACTTGTTTGCATCTCTCTTTGCGAGCAATTCGCGTCTTGACGCTAGCTCTACACAACCACCATCCTTGCCTCGATGTGACTCTTCTATGCAAGAGATCACGATCCACAATAAAGAGGTCCGTAGAGTTTTGCTGAACCTTGACGTGAATAAGACTAGTGGACCTGACGGTATACCTGCGCGCGTCCTAAAGGCCTGTGCACCTGAGCTGTCTCCTGTTCTCACGCGCCTGTACCGCCTCTCTCTTCAAACTAGAACGGTGCCAAAATCTTGGAAGCTGGCTAATGTGCAGCCAGTGCCCAAAAAGGGTAGCCGAGTGAATCCCTGCAACTACCGACCAATCGCCATCACCTCCATGCTCTGCAAGGTCATGGAAAAGGTACTTAACAGCAAGTTGCTGAACTACCTAGAGGACAATGAACTCCTCAGTGACCACCAATACGGTTTTCGTCAGGGGCGGTCTACTGGAGATCTTCTGGTGTATGTCACACACTGCTGGGGCGAAGCCATAGAGAAACATGGTGAGGCGCTCGCTGTATCACTAGATATCTCGAAGGCCTTCGACAGGGTTTGGCACGCAAGTCTCCTTAGCAAACTTCCTGCTTACGGCATCCCTGTTGACTTTTGTAGCTGGATTTCAGACTTTTTGAGTGAACGGTCGATCAGAGTGGTCGTGGACGGCTGCTCCTCTGACCTGATGGATATAAACGCCGGCGTCCCTCAAGGTTCTGTTCTCTCTGCAACTCTTTTCCTGCTCCATATTAACGACATGCTACGACCAGGCATTGTTGGATACGCAGATGACAGTACGATTGTTGAGAGATATTTGTCCAGCGCAAAAGACAGCAGGGACGTAATACGTTCTCAGAGAGAGGCCTTGGTGGAACGAACAAATTCAGTACTGGAGCAAGTATCCCAATGGGGTGATTGCAACCTGGTCACGTTCAACGCCGCCAAAACGCAGGCCTGTTTATTCTCCACCAAACGGAGTCCTTTCAACTTGACTCCTACTTTCCGTGGTACACCTGTCCCTGTGTCCGATACCCTCGACCTCCTTGGCATAGAGTTGAATTCTAACCTCAATTTTGGCAATTACATTGAGTCCAAAGCGCAAACTGCGGCCAGAAAGCTTGGCATCTTAAATAAGGTTAAGCGATATTTCACGCCTAAACAGCTTCTTACGCTATACAAAGCTCAAATCCGATCGTGCATGGAATATTGTAGTCACTTGTGGGATGGCTCAGCTAAATATCAACTCGCCACACTGGACTCAGTGGAACGCAGAGCCAAGCGGCTTATCGGTAATGCCAGTTTGGTGAAATCTCTTCACACTCTGGCTCACCGAAGAAAGGTTGCCAGTCTAACGGTCTTTTACAGGTTGTACTTTGGAGAGTGTGCCCTGGAGCTGCACGAGCTCATACCCCCATCTCCTTTCTTCCATCGGACTTTCAGACGTACCGCAGGCTTTCATTCCTACCTGATTGATATACCTTTCATACGTACAAAGCGCTTCGAATCATCTTTTTTAATGCGCACAGCCAAGGAATGGAATTCCCTGCCGGCGTCTGTATTTCCGAGTTCATATAACCCGAACATATTTAAAGCGCGAGTGAACAGGCTTCTTCTGGGCGAACTCGCTCCATCTTCGACCTCGTCTGTGCTCTAGGGCTAGACTGAGGTCAAGAGTAAGCCCATATCGTAATAAAAAAAAAAAAAAAAAAAAAAAAAAAAAAAAAAAAAAAAATTATTATTATTTATTATGCATTTATGTTTCCACTGTCGAATTATTTAATTCACAAATATTTCACTTATACGATAACTCTTTTCTAAACACCTGTTCTGCTGAAATAATGACGAACTGTAAAAAATACTAAATTTATTACATCTACCAAGAAAATTTTCTTTCTACATTTTTGGCTCATCCGTGTATAAAATAAACATAGTGTGTAAGTAGGCGAAACGTCTCTAGGGGGACTTTTCATTGTCCTCTCAGTTTCCCTCAGAGGGAAATGGTTACACACGTAAATAGCTTTGAACTACATTCAGAACACAACGTTGGTAAAAATTCAACGCTATTTACGTTTACCGTCAAAAAAAAAAATCATATTCTTACAGAAGCCGAAACAAACATAACTTTGTAAAGGATATACCGCCCATAAATCATTTCGCTTTTCAGAAAATCTTCCCAAGCGTAACTTTCAGTACTTTGATTTGGTAATTAAATTCCATTGTGAAATAAAAGATCAGCAATGAACATATTTCGAGGAAAATGGAAAATTGTTTTTGATATTCTTGACGTTCCCTTAGAAATGGCTATATGGTAACTTTTTTTAAATGATAACTATTCCTGTACAGATTATAAATGTTACAAATAGTAGATCTTGTATTAGATTTAATTACGAGAAAAACTTTGCTCTTAATTATATTTTTTCTCATTACCATAATTGGGAAATCGTTTCTTAATGTTCAATTAGAATTGATCGCCTAAGTGTTATAAAGATAAAGTCATGATGCTAACGAAAGTAGATTAAGGAAAAAAATAAAACTTCCTACATTTATACTAACGATATTTTTATGTAATACAATAAATAAAGAGATATTGCGTCACGTAAAACAAGATTTAGGACCTAACTTTTAGCTGAATCGTAAACTTTCTTATTACAATCTAATTTCATGCTTCGATACAGCAATAAATTATTGTTTGTCAGTTAATTTATCATTTTTGTAGACAAGTTAAATAAGAATTTGGATAACAGACCTTCAATCGAATCCTGTGGGAGCTATAAGTTAGAATAACTTATTACGATTTGAGAGTATGCTATAATGTTATCAAATAATAATATTTAAAGTAAAAAAATTGAGCATAAATTTGTGTTATTTATTATGTATCCGTCTTTTAGGACCAATATTTATGTAAGAATTGTTTATATATATTTAAACAGTCATCATATACATATAATAAACATGTATCCGGGTCGCATTCTGTACATTTAAGATATATGAAAAAAAAAATATTATTGGGATCCCAATCAACGCAATTAACACCCAAAACAGTGATTGTCAGAATTTTTGTCTGTTTGTCTGTTCGTTTGTGCACGCTAATCTCGGAAACGGCTTATCCGATTTAGATGTGATTTTTACTAATATATTACGGCAAGCTTAGTTTTTTTTTTATGTCAATCGGTTCGTAAATAAAAAAGTTATGCCAATTTAAAGATTCACGTTGAGCATGTAAAGTCACTATTCCGCGCGGACAAAGTCGCGAGCACGGCTTGTAAAATAATAATTTTTGTATATACGTATATAGTATATTTCATTACAAGTGTGGAAAGGTTGTCATTGCAAAGAGTTCCGACAAATGTCTACCCGAGCCGAGGCGCAGCCGAAGGCGAGGGTTGACAGTCGGAACAAGTTGCAATGACGGTTCCGCACTTGTACTGAACGACTATTTTTAATACAAACTGCGAAAAAAGTTCTGGTGGTGTTAATTCAGAAAAATTCGAAAAAGTCGAAATTACTCATTTTGTGTGCGACAAAAAACTAAACCCGCAAAGAAAATTTCTGAAAAATGGCGCCAACCGTAGAATATAAGCAGAGTTTTTTCTTCTTCACCCATTCTGGTAGGCAAAGGGAACTATGCCCATACAGCCAAGTCTTCAGTAGAAGTTTTTTATTGATATGAAATGAAAATGAAATTTAATGAGATGAAATGAAATGAAACCTAACCAAACTCATACAATCAAATCATTAAATCTGATATTGAAATAAATTAGTAGCTTCTTTTTAGAAATATACGTATTTGCATGAGTCAACTTCTATGAATATATAATATGAAAAAACTTCTATGAATTTAATATCTTCAAATTGTTTATTCTATATATTATTATATATAATTGATATTCAAAATGTTTAGAATTCTATGAATTTTTTTAGTAAAAACTTCATGGTTGGTGTTTCTTTTTAATAGACATTATTTTGACAGTTGGGAAAGAGAATGCACGAGTTCGGGAAAGGTAAAAAAAAGCACGAGTAAGTAAGTGCCCACATCCCAAACGCTATACGTCCCTGCAATACGCCACTTTTTGAGCAACTGTATTAAAAATACATTTTATGTATATTATTAGTAATATAAAAATAATAACGTCCTGTAAACGACTCAATTTTGAGTAAGGATTATACGATAGATTTTTTTTTTTATAACATACACACACAGTAATCTGTTCCTAAAGTAAGCAACTTAATGCTTGTGTTATAGGTAACAGCCGGCTGATATAGCTACATACTTTTTTTTCGATAAATATTCATAGAAATATTACATAATTATATAAATACAAATATTACAACCAGACTGAGGCGGGAATCGAACCTGCAACCCGCAGAGCAGAAAGTAGCTAGTCAAAAATCAATATGAGAGATATGACAAGTATTGTTAGTATTTATAAGCGTTAGATTAAACGTTGAGTTTAATCAGCTAGGCGGTTTCTGGTTTAATGTTCTACGTAAGGTGCAAACTTACGAATTCTCCTTTAATACCAAGTACAAAGAAGAAAAAAAAAACAGTTTAATTCATGACGTCAGCGACGCTAACTGGAACTTAAATCCGTGATCTCTTTTAGGAATCAGCTTTTTTATTTACTTGGTCTACACGTTTTAATAAAACCAAATAGTCCTTTTTGAATAAATGATATTGTAATAAGTAGGTCTTATGTTTTATTCAATTTACTTACGTACGAGAATATTTACATATTCTGAAGCGATAAAATTTATTATTAATGTACAATTTTGATCGCCTTCTGTACTATAATATTACAAGTATTATGAAATCAATTTTATTAAAAACCAGCGACCCGCCCCGACTTCGCACGGTTGCAAAAACTATCAGTGTTCCTCTACTATATTATGCATGTATTATACATATAAACCTTCTTCTGGAATCACTCTATTTACTGAAAAAAACTGCATCAAAATTCATGACGTAGTTTTAATGATCTAAGCATAGACAGCGGGAAGCGACTTTGTTTTATACTATGTAATAACTAATGAAATATCATTAAGCGTATATTAAATTATACGCTTGTTTATATTAGTGATGTGCTGGATCGTTAAAAATGTATATCCGTGTATATATATGGATATTTAATGTCAATATCCGCGGATACGAATACGGATATCCGGAAAATAACTAATCTATATCATAGGAAGAAAGAAAAAAAATGGGTTTGAAGATATTGGGCCGGCAAGCGCTTGCAATGCTTTTAGTGTTGCAGGCGTCTATAAGCTACAGTAGTAGCTTACCATCAGGTGAGCCGTACGCTTGTTTGCCGACCTAGTTATATAAAAAATATATATATAAAAATGTAACCCGTAAACAAAGCACGTTATTCATGTAAAAATATCTTATACAAAAATCTACGACTTGTCGCGCAGACCCGAAACATTCCTTACTTTGACTGATAATATTCCCAAATGTAATAGAAAGACCATCAATCTTCAGGGTCTACGCGTGCTAAAGTGCTTGAGGTCTCGTAAAAACGTCCACATACATATATCTATTTTTGATATAATGTTACTGTGATATAAAATGACAGGAGAGCTGCGAAAGATGAGCGGGAAATAAAAAAAAAATATAATAATAATATATTTTTATATTACCATTCTATCATTCTAACACAACTATAGGCAATAACAAATCATTTTGATACTTGAAAATAATATTATAATATTGATAACCTTTATTTCAGGACAAGCTAATATTAAGTAACAATTTGTCTTAAAATAGAGTTTTAGTTTAATTATAATAATAATTAATCTTCTTATATTTTGTATTTTTATACACTCTTCAATTTTTTTTATTGTCAAGCAACTTGTGCTTGTCTAATGCACATATCGTAAATGCCTTGAGAGCAATTATTTGTATATTTAACAATAAACTATCAAACATGTGATTCAATTTGAATTTATTTCAATTATATAATTTAAAGTAGCTTTGATAATCTGTAAAAAATCCAGTTGAGTGAGAATCGGATTGCACATGCAGGGCTTGACCCGACACGTTATTTTAACACTAGGTATAGCAAATTCATGTTAAAAACGCTAAACCGCTTGTAATGCCTCACGGGATTCTTTGGTTTGTAGTGTTATTTACACATGTATTAATTGTTAATATAGGCAAAAACCTTATTATTATATTATGTTTCTACATCTACATCATCTACATCTACGTATTTTTGAGTACAAAAAAAGTATAAATAATATCGAGACCAAATTACATATACTTGTGAAAAATTAAAATGTTTTACTTAGGGTTTAAAATATAAGGCAGATGAATATATTTAATATAGACAGATGAGTTGATAGTAATACAGTAACCCATAGTTGTCTATAGAGTATTGAACTCAATTTTTTTTATTGATGATATATGGAAATGCTTTGGGTGTAGAGCTATTAAAAATAATATTACATATCTCCGCTTTGTATGATAAATTTGAAATTACAAAAACCTGAGTTTTGTTGATTGAGTATTAGTAGACGGTAGAATGGAGAAGAGACGAGTATCAAATTTAAATGAGCGGGCTATACCCAATGATATTATTGACGTAACATAAATGTTGCTATATAAAAAATCGATATTTATCAACTTTTTACTACTATTTTTTATTAGTTATACTATAAATATATAGATATATAAACTACGATGAGACAAGCGTCAGAACAATTTTGCTGAAACTCATGCTCATACGGTCGGTAATCTGTCACCTACTTTACGACACTCTTAGAGTGGATATCGAAATTTTATTTGATCTCATTGTCTGCTGGAAAATTTTGTAAGAATCCTACTCTGAGGTCATTGATCTATCGACATTGGATATTGTAATATGTATGTACGCGTACAATTTTCGAGCAAATACTAACGTTAAATAAAATAAGTATTTTTATTCAATAAAAATATGTGTTTTTGTCAATAAAAATAGTTATTTATTACTTCATTGAATAATCTTGAAATCTCGAAAAGCATTAGACCTATGATGTTATACTAAGTAACTAAAATGGGGAGATTTGAGTTTGTGTGGATATTGAAAAGGGAAAATTAGTATTTAGACTGTTGATTACAATTACTATTCGTCAACCAATTATTAATTACACGGTTGTGAGATATAAGGAAAAGGTCTGCATTTTTAAAAATTTTAAATATGGAATTGGATTATTAAACTTTTTTTTGAGATAGTATTTGAAGCAAGTAAAACTGTTTTCGATTATTATTATTATCCTTACTATACACTACTAATAGCGGCTTAAAAGTCGGTACAAAGATTTTTATTATGAAATAATAACCTTATTAACGACTAGTTTTATTATACCATCTACGAACAATAAGAATTTAATTATCCTAAACTGTAAGTTTTACAAATACACACATACATATACACTAGTGACGAAAAGGAATCGTTGTCTATTATTATAACTTTTTCTTAATTAAGATTAATTTTCCCCTTTTCTATTTATTCTTGGAAACCTTAACTTAAAATATACGTATATTTAATTGATATTTTCTGCGACGTCTGTACCTTAAGCTGATAATATTAATAATTTTCTTCCTTTGTTAGCAACTTAACACAAATGTTTTCAACTTAAATGTACTTTCATCTTAATTTGTATTGTGACATTTTTAAATTAATTAGTAAGTTGATGATTTTAGTAAAGTCGTACCTCGTAATATCGTTCGCTGAGTCCAAATTGTTTTTTTATTTATTTGTTTACACTTGATTGTACACCAAACAAGAAATAAAACAAACAAGCAACATTAACAATAAGTAGTAGAAAAGTGTACAAAAGGCGGCCTTATTGCTTAAAAACAATCTCTTCCAGGCAATCTTAGGGCAAAGGAGGTGATATATTGTCGGTGATATCTGATGTGATGAAATGTCTTTATCAACTACGATGCCACAAATTAAATTGAATCGAATGTCAAACTATAGAAATTTTTATTCAATCGGCCTTAAGAGCGCTTTCAAAACGTTGCTATACAAGGTCTCCTATATAGATTAAGATGTATTTTCTAAATAAATTAATGAGATGATCGATCATTTATAAAATTAATTATTTTGCTACTACGTATCTAACCGGAATGTACATTCTGCGAAGAAGAATCAAGAAGAAACTAAACTGTTACTCTTTTAAAACAAAAATTAAAAACACGTACTCGTACATATATTTATTTATATATATATATTATTTTTATGTATTATTAATGTGTATATTTATGAAAAAAAAAATGTTATATTAGTTGGCTGTTACCTATAACACAAGTTTTAAGTTGCTTAACTTAGAGTAAGACGACGCTGTGTAAAAAATACTTTTTATTTTACGTAATCAAAAATCTTGACAAATTGAAAGATTTATATATACGTACCTACTCGTATGACGTGACTAACTTTAATTATTAACACGAATATTGACGTGACCGCGTCTAATAAATCGATAAACGCCGGCTGCATGCACGAAAAAGAATGACTCATTGCTGCGTTACGCTCATTGTATACTTACGCCGCATCTCTCTTCCACTCGATTGGCCTATGCGTCCGAGGAGATGATTTGTTATGACGTTGTCACGTTAATATTATCGTCTGTAAACCAACTTCACAGACAACCAATTTTTCTAAATAATGTCAATATATCACGTTATTACACAGTATATATTTGAAAAGAAATATTTAACATAAATCATGGCTATCGCAGACCGAAATATAATATATTGTCACTTAATCTTCTCGGTTGACCTAAAAAGTTTATTTAGGTCCTTCGAGGGTGTTTAGGGGACGCTGACGTGCTCTTAAATTCCCTTTTGTTACACGATGAATATTATAAACTTCGTGTATGTACGTTGGTATATTTACATACCGCTGTACTAATGTGTATTAGGTTTAAAAAAAAAAACTATTTGAAAAAGCTTTCCTGCATTGTTTTGAGACGCATGTTATACAGAGTATTTTTGTTACTTATTGATAAATATATTTCATTATGATATTTGTAGTCGTTTTAAACAAAAAAATTGTATTATCTGTAATAGGGGTGGGGGGAGGTTTTACCTCAATTTAGCTGGAATTTCCTTATTGAAATCTAAAATATCTAATAGCTTCGAGTCAGGTGGAGGCAAATGCTCCTTGCCCCACATTCATTCTAATAACTTAGAAAATCTATAACATACACATACATTCACTTATACAGATTCTAATAATCAAATGTTTTAAGGTCTCAATTTCGCAACGTATTTTGCAAAATCACTTACCTCGATATGAAAAAGGAGGTGTGTAAAGAATATTGTATGCATACTTTGTATACCCAGGATATGAACTCATAAAACTGAATTTACATATACGTGAGATCGCTTTGTTCATTTCATATTAATAATGTAACTTCGAAACACATATTAAACGTACACGACGAAAACAGAATTTGGTTTATTGTGAAATTTGCTTTTTTTATTTAATAAAGAGTATTCGAATATTGCCAAAGTTCAGTAAATTAATATTTTTTAATGAAATGTAGCGGGGGATAGACGCCACGTGATGTAGTTCGACACGGATACGACGACACCATGTGGATACGACACGATATGGATGCGACGAAACGAAGACACGACGAACAGGAAGGAAAGCCATAAAAGTGGGACTTTGCGTATAATAATTTAATTCTGCCGAGGTGAATACAGAGTCGTCTACGACCTGAGACTTTCTGAGAGCAACCGGTTAAAAGGCACAGTGAGGACACTCAATGATGAGCGTTCACAAACTAAGTGCTAGAGACTGATGTACCACCCGGACTACCTTTTCACGCTTTAAAAATTGGTAGCCAGGAAGTTATATTCATTTCTCCGTATAACTTTAATAGCGTGATTTAGCTGATGTCAGCGCCATCTAGTGACTAGGGAGTTTCTTAACAGGGTCATAATTATGGTTTTTATTAAGGTTTGTTACAATTGTAATTTTTAAATATATGAATGACAAAGTAATTATTTATTTGTTCCGAAAATCGAGTAATTTTTTTTTTATTTTTTTATTTGTCCACAAAACCGACTAACTGCAATCGTTTAATATAGACATATAATGTAAAGAACAAAGTGTAAAGTATGTATATACAATTGAGTCAAATACGTAACAATTACATGGATGTGTAACAAAATACCTATTAGGATGTACTCGTGTGTCCTTTCTAAAACAACAAAAAAACTCAATTTCACTAACGACATTAATTAAATTAGTTTATAACTTTTTTAATAAATAGCTAATAAACGCGGAATAGAGTAGAAGATTGACACTGAGCTATTTAAAGACGATAAGTAACAAAAGAAAATCAAAACACTTCCAAGACTAATATACACTACTGCAGCTATGTACCAATATGTATAATATGCAGTAGTGTACCAAGTAAACGATCACTAACAAAACTAAAAATCGAAATAACAAAAGCACGGGCACTATTTGCCTGTGGACATAACTTTATATATATAAAAAAAGACTAATATAATCATAATTGATAACACGGTTGCCATTTTTAATCCGTGTTATTTTTTCACAGGACTATAATCGCTCGGTTCGGTTTGCATTACAAATTATTTTACTAATAAAATATTAAAATAAATGATGGCAACAAAATGGACAATTCTGTATTCACTCTAACTACGATTAAGTACTTCTAAAAAATATGTTTATTTTGAAAAGATTTATATAAAAGACTCAAGAAAAATTCCATAGGCGCTCACTTAACAGAACATTGTCTAAACGCGATATTTTAGTGAGAAAAGAACACGATATTAACCCAACATGCCACAATATAATATATATGCCCAAGAATATCACAGCTTAGATCAGTTTATTCACTATTTGTTAACACTTAAGTGTTAAAAGGAACACATTAATAAATTATTTAAAAAAGTCGATTAAAAAAAATCCCCAAGTATTCAAATAAATAGAAGATCGTTTAAATGTGATAATACCGTGAAAACGGAATATCACATTAACCCAACATGTTACCAAATAATATTAACACTTAGTTCAGTTTCATCGCTTTATAATGCACGTGGTGTTAACCCACATAAGTTGTGTACTTAGATTAAGCATAATTTACGTTTGTTTTGGAATAAATGTTTTATTGCACTCCGGATAAACCAATTATTAAATATAACAAACAAATAAAACCTAATGGAAAATTTGTTAAATAAATTATACTCAAGCCAATGGAAAATTCCACACGTACTCCGAACTGAATAGAACATCGCTTAAACTCGATATTTCAGTGAGAACGGAACACAACATTAACCCGACATGTTACCAACATGTTACCAGCGTTAGAACAACCATCTCCATATGAAGTAGTTCGTAAATCAAAAAGAATAGCGTGAATAGCATTTTCTAAAAGCTTTTACGAAAACATGTGTTTGTTCGAATCAAAAATATACGATTCGGTCCGATTCAACGAACGTGAAACTTTGTCAAGAATGAACGTATTTTCTGTGAGTCTTTTTTGCAAATGTGTCACTATTTACTTTGCTGACAAAAAATATTTTATTTTACAAAAAATTCTATTCAATAATTGTTTTTTTCGCCTTTGTAATTTACTTTAGATTCAACAAAGTTGTTCATAATTTTTAACACGAAAAGGGACAAAAGGGACGAATTTTAAAGTTGAAAGAAAATTTCCTTAAAAAAGTTAAGAAATATATTTTATATAAAGTTCTTATTTCTAGCTAACTACTAATGATAGTTGTATCTACTGTATAATGTGTATTAGTAATTTAGATCCGTACATTAAGATTAGAAAAAAAAGATTACATTAAATTCCTGTAAATAACATATAATACTGTAAATAAGTGTAAATAAAAATAAAAATTTTGTCTTTCTTAAAAAAAAAACGTATAATATGGTGTCGTTACGTAGTTAACTATATACATAGTATACTATACATACATTATATGTATATTTTAAGGTTAAACATTCAATACTAGATGTATAGCTTAGAAAAAAAAAATACTCTTACTTTTGTATAAACTGGTGATGACTCAAATTATATTTATTTTTGCAGTATTAATCTTAATAGGGTTAGTAGTGGTACAAACAACTTGATTATAAAAAGAAAATTATTAAAACGTCTAAAGTAACAGCTAAAGGTTTTTTAACGGCACTAAATTCAACGTTTCATCTAATAGATGTAATAAATCACAAAGGCGAAATGGCTGTTTGATCGTAGCTACATTTTTGATATAATGTGACTTATGACGTCTGACCCTTAGTTAATTTAATATCAGTTCAAAAGTCACTGCTGTACTTATGAAACACGTAACATGTTTCTAAAAATAAAGATTTATTATTATTGATTACTAAAATCACAACATTCAGTTTTATTAAAAATGTTTTAGATTAGCTATAGTAGATAAGTGCAGTCCACTTCTGGACATAGCTCAAGCCCCACGCTTGCGCTAAAAATGGCGTGAACTCATGTGTGTTGCTCATAGTCACCACGCTGGGCGGGCGGTGGTTGCTGACCGCAGAGCTGGCTTTGTCGAACCGAAGACGCTGCTGCCCGTTTTCGGCCTGTGTATTTCAAAGCCAGCAGTTAGATAGTTATCCCGCCATCGGTCAGGTTTTTAAGTTCCAAAGTGGTAGTGGAACTGTGTTACCCCTTAGTCGCCTCTTTCGACAGCCACGGAAAGAGAGAGGTGTCTAATATTCTTTACAGCCGTAACCACACAGCTTCTAAGAAATATATTTTATTGCAAAACTGTATTCCTATGTTACTGATATTTTAAAAACAAAGTATAAAACTATAAATAACAAAATGTCACATAAATCCCAATTAGCTCATATGGTTATTAAACGGGATACTCCAAAAATTATCGACCAACTAAAATCGTGCAAAAAAAGAACGATTACTGAATTTCAAATGTAAGGTAACAATATGTGTACTTTGTTAAATTTTTATGTGATTTCTCACTTGGAAAAACTTATAAATTCTAATGTTACGACATATATAAGTCACGATCGGTTTAATGGCCCAAACATCACAATGAAACAAAAAAATACTCCCTCACAAAAATATTCCATATTTCCTGGTTATATAATAAATGGAGCAAAACACAAAGCCGTGTCGACCTGCATCATACGAGAAATAAAAGCCTGACTATTATTAATTTTACCAAACTATAATACACCATTCAGCTGTTAGAATAAAGACTGATGGATTCCAATCTATTTGAGGGATAGCCGAAGCTCCGTAGTGTATTCATAATATTCTCAACAATTCTACTTTTTCTCTTATGTTTACATGACTTGTGCTTCTCGTGAGAATTGATTGCTGTATTGTACGAATAACGTACGATACGAAAATTTAAGATATATTATATGTATGAAATGTTACGCTTTCATTCTTCTAAATTTATGTGTGATCGTGTATGTTACAATACAAGCTTATATGGGAAAATAAAACCTACTTTTTGGAATAATAAAGATGTAAACCTTATACCATAAATATTTATGTTTTTTTTTAATCTTGTCTGAATTTTAATGTCTTTAACTCAATATTGATTTAATCACTTTATATTATTTCATTCAATCAACTTAATACTATAATAACTAATTGAGCGTATTCGTTAAGTGATAGCAGAAAATATCCTGTTCAATATCTAGGGCAGCCCGAATGGGGAAGTACCTCGACATTACGGAAGATCATAGCTGAATAATACTGCTCTCAAGCAGCGTGGTGAGGTAGGAGACTAGAGGTCCTGACAGGGATTAGGGGTAGGGTTGGCAACGCGCTTGCAATGCTTCTGGTGTTGCAGGTTTTGCAAGCTACGGCAATTGCTTACCATTATATTACCATACGGCTGATCGTACGCTTGTTTGTCGATCTTATTGTATAAAAAAAGCAGAAATTAGGGTAGTTGTTTACGTTCTATACATTTTTTGCCGTATAACTTATTCGTTACATTTTGTATAATTTAATTAAAAATTGATATAGGTCTTGCTTGCTATATTTTGATATGCAGAAAGAATTTAAAATTTTGAAATGTTGAACATAATTTTAATATGAGATCCATTCCATTGTTTGCTCATTTACAGGATATCCTGTAGAACGCAACAGACGTAGAGGATATCCGCTACTGAGGTCGGAATTATGTTTGAATCGGATACAATTTTGAAACAGAAGTAATGAAAAGTTGGGTTTGAAATTAATTAAGTGTTAAAAACATTATGTATTATATCGTCCCTATAACAAATTTATGTCTAAAAATGGTTTAATTATAGTAAGAATCCCAGATATTCTGTGAAATATATAAAAATCAGCCCTAAAAAAAGAAAACGAAATATCGTAACACAGACTGTTTTGTTTCTAAGGTGCCTAACTTAATGTCCGTGTTTTACGTAAAAATATATAATTTACGTAAACTTTGTCACAGCCGTTTGGGATCCTAATTAAATTATTTTATGTTTAAACTTCCTTTGTAGGTTGGTTGGTCCTTTGAACAAGTTTTTGAAACTTCGACAATGATAGGACGTCGTTACAAAAAGATCTTTTAGCTATCATTTAATTTAAAATATATACAAACAAAATTTTCATCTTCGAACTGAAAATCAACGTCCTTATAATAATTAGTTGGAGAGCTCAGAAATACATGCGATCGCTTTTAAGAGCCATTTCACAATTTTACGCTCTGCAAGTTTAGGTAAATTTGGTCGCATCGCGCGAGTCGTACGAGCCGCGCGATCTTTGTGCTAGTACGTATAGTGTGACAACCAAAAGACCATCGTGATCATTTTCTGATGTATAATAAAAATTATAACTATGGTATAAAATGTTTTTTACATAATTAATTTGTTAAAAATTTCAAGTATGTTATATAACAACAGTCAATAAATTTAAAATAAAATTAAAAAAATCAATTTTATGAAACAATTTTTTTAAATTGAAGTAGTTTTTTCAGTTTACGAATGAATCTAATATTTACGATATGAATAAAAAAGCATTTAATGACATCGATACCGACAAACATATTAATTAACAAATAACAAGACAAACAGATTGAAATGTCTATTTGTATTGATAGTATGAGAAAAGAAAATTAAATTATACATTTGTTTACAGAAATTATCATTATAATTATTATTTTACAGTCATTTTCGTAATATGTTTATTTTATTTATATTTTATTATGAAAGTATCAAATGCGTTTTATCCGCTATAACAACAGGCGCTTGGCGCGTGAGAGCGAAAGAGACGGCTGCGCAGAATTTGGCGTGGACCTTACCTCTAAGAGCGCTAGCGCTCGACTGATTTACCGGGCTTGATGCGTGGCAATATATACTATCTTTTTATTATTTAATATAAAATGTATTAAAAATAATTACATCTTTTAATTATTTTTTTTGTATTCCTTAATTATGTAAGTTTACTTTGATGAAGATAGTTCGTTAAAATTTCTTAGTTTTCTAAGAGAAATATCGCTTTTAAAATTGTACTTATTTGGAAAATATTCGTAACTTTAAATTTTTTTTATCGTTTAATAGAGATACAAATGGAATAAAAATCTATGATAGTGGACAACAAAATTATATTCCACATATTATGATATTTTTTTAAAATGGTTTCAACGTAGAGGTTATTGAAAAGTAGGACTTCAAAGTATACATTGCGACCGTTTACCTAGGGAGGAGGCTGATGAAAAGGTTAATAATTTTATACACATAATATAAATCAAAATTCTGATCTGACTATGGACTACAACAAAGGTTGCTCTATTATATTTCAAGAATATAAATTACATTATTGCATCCAACACTGAGATTAACGACGTCAAAATATTACAATTTCGCGGATTGTTACCGATTTTTGTGAAATGGCTCTTAATACTGCTTTGCTATAAAGCGAGGCGCGGCCCGCGATATTATAAGGCTAAGCGCGCACTAGCGGCCAGGCCACAGCGGCCAGTATTGCGACCAGGCCGCGAGTGTCGCGACCAGCCGCAAGCGTCGCTCCCAGGCCCAAATCGTCAGTCTCATAAACCTCTCCGTATCAAAAGACATAACGATATAATTTGAACACTCCGTAAACAGTAAAACATCTATCCGCGGCGACCAGTGCGCGCACACTAGCGCACGATCGTACAATTCTTCGAATCTCGATGGCCGCGCCGGCCGGCTGGCCGCAGGTACGTCGCAATGATCTCGTGGCCGCTCGCGGCCAAGTGCGCGCTCTATGATACGATGTACCTACATACATTTCGCTGGCCGCCGCGGCTCGGCCGCTGCGGCCAGGCCGCCAGTGCGCGCTTAGGCTAACTCTAATTGGCATGCCCTGGCCGCGTCGGTCGTCGCGAGACCGCCAACCGTTACCCTGCGAGGGATTTTTTTGATTTCGTGTAATTTTAAATCTGTGATAATTTCTAAAGTATTCATTTAAACGAAATAAGGTTAAGGATAATTTTAATCTACATCAAATGACCAAGGTGAGTAATATCCTTATTTCGATAATGATTGATACTGATTAGGAGAAATAAGCTTCGCAAATAAAGTAATATTTTTAAATTAATTACTTGAAGATAAAAATGTTCACTGTGAGTCAACCTTACCTCATAGATATATGCTATTGCGGAATTTTTGTATTCTAAGTACAATTCCGTTGTATATTATTTTTGTTTAGCCGGCGCTCGCAATGTAAGCGCTCGAAAAATCGTTTTTTGACGGCTTCACCACTAAACATTGAGTTTTCTCTATTATACAAATACCTAATTAGAATGTTTTCTATGTATGTATAAACTTTAGGAAATGAATTTTCTAATTAACAGTTAAAACTGCATCAAAATCCGATGCGTGGTTTAAAAAAAGAAAACATAGAAAAAGACAGACAGAGATGAGGAACGACTTTCTTTTATACTGTGTAGTGATGATACAAATTGATATAAGAATAAAATATGTATTATCTTATTTTAAATATCATATAATTGTAATCATTTATAGAAAAATACGTACTTGTTAATTTGGAACAAAATTTCTAAAAAATATCACAAAAAATTTCATATTATAGGTTTTATTTCTCAAAAAATATTTAATTTATTTTTGCTTTTAAATTTTGTAAATTTTATATTATACTAGCGCTCACCCGATGTACCTAATAATTATCTACAGCCTTTTAGTTACAAGCAGTATAATTTAACGATGTCTTGAAATAAATCGCAGACAAAAGCTACACAAAATATCAACGATCAATTAAATGTTAGCGACACTAATACAGCCATTATTCAATTGACATTTATCAACAATGAATAAACTGGAATACGAGTATTCCACGTAATATTTATCTTTGAAGCGCGATTCGAGTATAGGCAGTAAATTATGTGGGTACAATATATCTAAAAGGAATATTGAGTAGGTACTGTTTAGATGTATTTAGATAAGGAAGGTTTCCGACAAAGCTTGATGATAACACACACGAGGTCTCGATTCGTCGGCTTGCGTCAATATTTGTACCAATAATACATATTTTAAGGTTGTTATTTTAAAGCAATTTTGTAAACATCAAAGACTTTGAAAAGCGAAAGACTTGTAAATATATGCTGTAAAACTGACTATTTAATTCGGCTTTCACAGAAGTCGCAATTTTAAATGTACGATCTTAAGTGCTGTTTCGTCTCATGAATATTAAAGGTACAATTATTCAATATTTTTATAGGACTTGCTAGTCAAGTATTTTATCCTGAACTAGTCAATCGAGTAATGGTAATCGGTGGTATGTAATATACAGGAGTAAAGATACTTGAAATTACTTATTTAGTCGTGGTCAACAAGTAAAATAGGCTATAAAGTTTTGCTAAAATTGTGGTTTTATGATTGATAAAATAAAAAATAAACTTATAAAAAATAAAGTAACAAAAAGTGTCTTCGCTCCAGCCTGTAATATCCCACTACTGGGCCTCTTTCCCCATGTAGGATGAGGATCAGAGCTTAATCCACACCACGCTGCTCCAATGCGGGTTGGCGGATATATTCCCTGCTATGAGTAACGATCGCTATCAGGTGTACATGATAACAACCGGGACCGACGGCTTAACGTGCTTTCCGAGGCACGGTGGAGAGACCCACAAAGACTGCATAAACACCCAGACCACGGCAAACACCTGTATGGCCAATACAAATGTTTGTCATGTGTGGGGATCCGCAACCGCCAACGCAACGGGTACAATCCGTTACTGTAACCGTTGCGCCAACGCAACGTCAAAGTGTCTTACCTGGTAATATTAGATTTTTTTATACAAATATAACGGTAGACAAGCGTACGGCTCATATGAAGGTAAGCGGTTACTGTAGATTATAGACGCCTGTAACACCAGAGGCATCGCTAGCGCGTTGCCAATACTACTCCCAATCCCCTCAGGAGCTTGGTCACTCACCATAAGAACACAACACTACTTGAAAACAGTTATTGTAGCTGTGATTATTTGTAAGGTCGAGGTACTCTCCCAGTCGGGCTGCATTTCCTGTAAAATGATAAATAGTTCAAAGTAAAAACATACTAATTTTTAGTAAATGAATCCAAACTCTATATACTCTATTCTCAACTGTACTTAACGATCCGAACAATAATAATTGGTAGGCAAATAGCCATCTATAATAACACGTTATAAAATTTTATAACTTGATTCAACGAACTTTTTGGTTTGTATAATACGAATTTTCAGTCTTTTATTTTCAAAAAGTATGAAATTAAAACATTATCATGAATTATCCTTTAACATCTGATATGGAAATTACTATGATCTTCCCGAGTAGAAATTTTTTCGACTTCCTGAGAAGGACCGGACCAGGCATGCCTGATCAGGATTAGATAAGGCATGTAACGCAGATGATTGGTCTGGACCCGATCAGGAAATCTCATCTCATCCTGATCAGCCGGTTCCGTCCGGTCCTTTTAAAAAACACGAATGTATATTCTTGAAAAAATTGTTTAACAAAAAAAACGACGATATTATAAATGTTACTTAACATAATAATTATGATATTTATTTCCGTTTATTTTTTCCAATGTATTATTTATTTATGTTTTTACTTTAGATATTAATTATTTATATTTATTTTTATGTTATTAATTAATTATTATTAATTAAATTTTATTTCTTAACTTCTAATATTTAACTACTAATTAACTATTTCCTATTACTTACGACTGCTCCACTGTGTAGAAATGGACTCCTTGCTAGACTGTCCTAATAACTGTATATATACTAAGTGCGCTTAAAAACTTTAATAGCGCGATTCAGGCTCAGTTCGCGTAATTTCTTTCAGGCTATCCTGATCTGGACCGGACCTGGTCCTGATGAAGTATGCCTTACCATACTTGGTTATATTTTACATCAGGCTATCTTTGTCTGGACCGGACCTGGTCCTGATCCAGTATGCCTTACCATACTTGATTATATTTTACATCAGGCTATCCTTGTCTGGACCGGACCTGGTCCTGATCCAGTATGCCTTACCATACTTGATTATATTTTACATCAGGCTATCTTTGTCTGGACCGGACCTGGTCCTGATAGAGCTTGCCGGATCAGGCGTACCTTATCCTATCCTGATCCGGTCCAGATACATGATCTGGTTGAGCCTGACCTTTTTTCTACTCGGGTTCAATCTCATTGCTTATGTAAATTGATACATGATGTTGACAAGAACTTAACTAGTTCAGACGTTAAGGATAACGTTCGAAGCATACTAATGTTACTCTACATAAGAAAATTATACAGGATGATAATTTTCTATTGCCTTCGATGTAAAGTTGAATGACCTTGACTTGGAATAAAACACTTTTTATTCTTTGCACATCGGTGATCGCTCTTCATAATGTTAAGAATATTACATGAATTCTATAAAATACTTTGTTTAAACATGTAGCAGTGCTTTAGATTTCTTTGTTGGCGCAACTTTATAATATCACAATGTCTGTGTTAGTTTTGAGAATTCAAATAATTATTTATTAGGTTTTAAGAAGGGAACGATTTATTAACTTATAATAGCATAATGTAATTATTGTGCTAAGGTTAATATAGGATTACTTACTTCTTAAATATATAAAGTAATTTCTACTTAGTTAAACAGGTATATTATAGCAAATATCAAATTTATTTGTTTGTCTTTTTTTAAATGTTAATATTTTTTTGTTCGTTAAATATCCCAATGGGGTGATTGCAACCTGGTCACGTTCAACGCCGCCAAAACGCAGGCTTGTTTATTCTCCGTCAAACGGAGTCCTTTCAACTTGACTCCTACTTTCCGTGGTACACCTGTCCCTGTGTCCGATACCCTCGACCTCCTTGGCATAGAGTTGAATTCTAACCTCAACTTTGGCAATTACATTGAGTCCAAAGCGCAAACTGCGGCCAGAAAGCTTGGCATCTTAAATAAGGTTAAGCGACATTTCACGCCTGAACAGCTTCTTACGCTGTACAAAGCTCAAGTCCGATCGTGCATGGAATATTGCAGTCACTTGTGGGATGGCTCAGCTTATATCAACTCGCCACACTGGACTCAGTGGAACGCAGAGCCAAGCGACTAATCGGTAATGCCAGTTTGGTGAAATCTCTTCACACTCTGGCTCACCGAAGAAAGGTTGCCAGTCTAACGGTCTTTTACAGGTTGTACTTTGGGGAGTGTGCCCTGGAGCTGCACGAGCTCATACCCCCATCTCCTTACTTCCATCGGACTTTCAGACGTACCGTAGGCTTTCATCCCTACCTGATTGATATACCTTTCATACGTACAAAGCGCTTCGAATCATCTTTTTTAATGCGCACAGCCAAGGAATGGAATTCTCTGCCGGCGTCTGTATTTCCGAGTTCAGACAACCCGAACATGTTTAAAGCGCGAGTGAACAGGCTTCTTCTGGGCGAACTCGCTCCATCTTCGACCTCGTCTGTGCTCTAGAGCTAGACTGAGGTCAAGAGTAAGCCCATAACATAATAAAAAAAAAAAAAAAAAAAATTAAAAGAGAGTCCAAAAAAAGACACACTTGTTCAGTACAATAAAAAATGTAATGTAAAATGTTATAGCGATATAGTTTCCAGTTTTAGTGACGTAATAAAAATTTTCGCCCAGATTTCAATTTGTAGTGGATTGTAAAAACTTGTATGACGCGGGGATGATATAAACGAACTTTTATGATGATGTTTAAGAACCCGAACCACTGTCTATTTCGGCTTTCAAAACTTTAGACATTGATGGATCGAGATATATTTTTGGGTAGCAGGAAATAATTTTGAAGGAATAGTTTCACATTTTAAACTAATATAAACTGATACGCCCTTTGAGCAAAAGGGAATCTGATTCCTTTTCCGGAACCTGGCAGCGGAACCGTTTCAACAACCTTTCAAAGCGAGTGTTTGACGGGGTAACCCAAAGTGGCCTGAAGACGCCACCGCAAAAGTTTTCTTTTCTGCTTGAGCGTTGAGTTCCATGGAATCCTATAGAATATAAACTCTACTGTATGCAAAAACATAGATATATTTATGGAATTATCTACGATCGAGAGAAAAATCAGTACAGATAAAAAACTATTGGGCTAACGAACGCTTAAAGTTTCGAGCTTGGTATTTAAAGTAAAAACTTTTCATCGGTATAACAAACACCTGTTGCAGTTTTATTGTACGGAATTTGAATGAAATGAAATGTAAAGATGAAAAAAAGGCTTAACTTAGATAGATGTACCAATCTTTTTTTATCTTGAAGTAATTTCTGTTTACGGTAAGTTGAGATCACCTGTATCGTAGCAGATTGGAAGTAGGTCGAGGCGAGAGACTAAAATAGGGCATGTTCTGAATGAAGAGGTACTTGCTTTTAATGTTTCTCTTTAAATTCATGTTTTTCATATTTTATGTCACGAGTAAATGATACTATGTGTAAGCGAGAGATTAGATATTTGTGGAAAAAAAAATTTTAACATTGTATTTTACACTTTATGTTATGTGTGATATGTCGCAGCAATACAATTGAATGAGTGAACACTTAGAAATGTTATAATTAAGTGTATTTTTTGTTATACCCGGTCGAACAACTGGACTATTTTAATACTTGATTTTGAGTTCTAGTGTTTCTTTGCAAAGATCGCAATGATAAACAAAAAATAAACATTTTAGACTTTCTCACAAGAACTATATAATATATAATATTATACACTCTTACTTATACTGGTAATAATTTTATCGATAAATCTACTATTTATATAATACAAACAAAAAAAAAACTAAGGCTATTTGATAAAATATGTTTAGCAATTTATACTCATGTGGTTAACTGTGCAAATACATTTATCCCATTTATCCTCACCCTTCTTACGAGTAGCTACAGGGTCTAAGTAATAGGCGTTCATTTATAGTATCACATAAGGAAAGAGCCTAATTTTTACTTGCCACTCCGGTATAGAACATAGTCGTCTAATGGTGTTAAAGTACCAAACTGGCTATAATAAAATCACGCATTGGAATGCACTGAATATTTCCACAGTTGCGAAAAGCGTTGGATTGGAATGAAATTTCAGATTGTGGAATATGAAACGAGATTGTGTCTGGATTCGATTGAACTTTATGGTAAACTTTATCTATTGGTGGCAATCGGAGTTCCGATTGCAGTCCATTGATATATATTCATCACAATATTTGACAATTTATTGCCAGTTTCAAAACTACCCACGATTTTAATTACTATAGATAGAATTTTGACGTATACTCCATACACAGTGTGTCAAAGACTTATAGTTTTTAAGTAAAATAAGAGATAGATAGATTATTAAAAACTGCCGCTAGTGACCAATACGTAAATTCTGGGATTTAATTGTATGTAACATTCAACACTGTATATTTTAAACTAGCGTACTCTATCCGTCCATATATTTTACATGATGAGTAACCACCAACATATTGTATACTAAAACCTTCTCCGAAACACGTTGCATCTTACCGTATAAGTATTATTCCGATCGGTTCAGTAGTTTTCGCACTATAACCGAATAAAAAACCGACTCTCCATTTATTAGTATAGAAGATTTAAAGTTGAGTTTACAATGCTCAAAACATGTCTTGTTCTAGGACCTACAATTTTTCATAGTACATATTCATTTGTATATAGGACATATTCTCTACGACTGAATTATAAAACCAGTGACAGCCTTACGTATGAAAAAAAAATATAAGAAAACGCACATAAGAAGGCCGTCTAAAATAAGCGGAATTTATTATTATATGGATATGATAAAAGAAAAATATTTTTTAGCCTTTAAAAAAATGTTATGATTCTATGACCTTTTATTTTTGTAAATGTAGCAAGAAATCTCTAAATACATGGAATACCAACTCTATTTATATTTCCTTAAGTAAAACACCTTATTAATATATGATACTTGATTCAAAGTAAAGGGAACTTAAACTTTTTTAAAAGGTTCTTTAAGTGCTTGGAGTTTTTCCTTTTATTCCTAGACACACCAACTCGCTCGACAGAACCTCGTATACCAGCTCTCGTCTAAAGTTTAAGATATTCATCATTGCTTTATCCGAACGCGAATTCGAAATGTTACAAAAGAATATTTCAATAGAAATTTTTTCGGTTATATCTTTATTTGAACGTTACAAATGAAATATGGAGTTTGGTCTTTGTGTATCAATTTAATCTTTTGGCTTCGAAATGGGTGAATATAAAATGTTAGAGAATATTGATGTTCAAATTGTTATTTAAATAGACGCTATTCTTAAAGTCGTTTTGTTAAATCTGTTGAAAGATTATTTGATAGATTATTATACGATGAAATGGTGTTATTTTGTTAAATTAACAGTTTTTGTGAATAGGATTGATCCACTTAAATTGAAAACGTGTAACGCCCGTGGCGAGGTTGATATCGAAATTTTCATAGTCGATTTTATTCCGCTAACAATGTTTTCATTCATTCATTCATTACAGCCTATACAGTCCACTGCTGGACATAGGCCTCCACAAGTTTACGCCAAAAATAACGTGAACTCATGTGTTTTGCCCATAGTCACCACGCTGGGCAGGCGGGTTGGTGACCGCAGTACTGGCTTTGTCGCACCGAAGACGCTGCTGCCCGTCTTCGGCCTGTGTATTTCAAAGCCAGCAGTTGGATGGTTATCCCGCCATCGGTCGGCTTCTTAAGTTCCAAGGTGGTGGTGGAACCTTGTTATCCCTTAGTCGCCTCTTACGACACCCACGGGAAGAGAGGGGGTGGCTAAATTCTTTAGTGCCGTAGCCACACAGCACCACAACAGTGTTTGCGCTAGAACAATTATCTTTTTAATGTTTTTGTTGATGTCGTTTGTTGTGTAGTGGTACGTTTAGTCGTTTAAATGGTTGCGGGTTCGATTCCCGCTCAGGGTAGATATTTGTATTTCTGCAAGTATTTGTTTCCGGTCTGGATCCTTGCGGTTGTTATCATAGATATTTGATAGCGATCGTTACTCGTCACAGTGATTATTATTCTCCAAATCCGCCAATGTCAAATAGAGCAGAATATTGGATTAAGCTTTAACCCTTTTGGTATGAAAAAGAAGCTTTTGCCAAGCTATGGGACGTCCATTGCAGGACGAATAATACGCTCAAGTATCTTTTATTTATCAAACATTTTAATAATATTAACTCTTAATCATAATTTTTTGGAAAGTTTTGTTAACAATGTTTGCCATGTGTAAAATTCTTCGCGTGTTTCCAAGCGTAGCTCTGGGATAATGTTGTATTTTGATTGTCGAACAATGCGATCGTTAGAGCAGTTCATTAGCTAATGAATTTATCGCAGGGGGAAAATCATGTTCCGTGTTTAGTCTAAACGTTAATTATCGAATTAACGAAGATTTTGTGTGTTGGTTAAATATAAATATAATCTTTTTATTTATATTAAAAACAATATGATGTTAATGATATGATGTTGAGACGTCTTGTAATGTTTAGTGGATTTATATCTTTAGCGGTTTAATAATAATAATAATATATTCTTTATTGTACACCAAAATATAAACAAACAGTCGTAATTAAAAAAAAGGATGTGCAAAGGCGATTTTATCGCTGAAGAGCGATTTCTTCCACGTGACCTTTGGGCACAGGACATGATATAGTAGTGACGGATAGGAAGTGTACAATATTCTTAAGGATGAATAGAAATAGTGTATGATAGATTCAATAATTCATACGCATACATATATACAAATATCCGTACAGAAATAATCAAGATAGTAAAATATACGTGTATAAATGTAAAATATATATTGAAATAAAATATGAATGTTTAAACTTCTGAATATTATTATAGGTTTATTAAATTTATAATGAAAAAATAAGTGTGTGTGGCACACGGCAAAAGTGAAGCTTCTGAAAAGTAGTCTACAAGATACTTTTTTTTTTCACCGAGAATATAAAATACTGCGTAATGTATTCTATCTCATTCTCTTTTATGTATTTATGTGTTTGTTTCCTTATCGTGACGGATTTTCATTTTATCGAGTTTCAAATCACAACGATTCTAAATAAGGTTTTATTTCAAAAGAATGCTCGAAACCTTCTCAAGTCAAGAATTTTTAAAAGAGTACAATCGATTATTTTCTTTTTGCAAAATCTACGTTCCGAATCTGTGGTAGCGTCATATAAAACGTGATTATTTTTTTAAATTTTAAGTTATATAAGTAATTGTAAAATGACGAATCAAAACTTTTTTAAAGCCTACTTGAATTAAGCTTTTTTGAAGAGTTTTGGTTGATTGATCCCCTAAAAACATTGTAGGAACAGTGACTATGGGAAGTAAAACTGTTGATGAAGATCTTCCGAGAATATATTCTGGGACAAACACGTCAGCTCTGCTAAGAGTTTTCAACAAGCGAATATGTTTTTTAACACTTCTACGATCAATATTAAGTATATGTAAACGGCGCTATAGAGCACTCTAGCAGGTCAATATATTAAAGAAAGAAATAAATTTATGTAAAAAATAATTCACTTAGCCCTTGCAAAAAACCTCTTTACTTAATGCAGGTAAAGTTAAAATTAATGGCTACTTCGTAATACATTCTCGCTGTGAATCTATAATAACTATTAACCGTGTAATATCTGAGTGAAAACCTAGCAGGTATGTTTTAATGGTTCCTTTATAATTCCATATTGTAGCAGAATATCTCCGATGCAACAGCCAGGTTACGCTGTTAAGTGCTTATTACTGTGTCAGTTTGTGGATATGCAAATGATATAACACCTGAGGCATCCGATTTGGAGTTAGTAATTTAAATATTTGTTTTTATTTCACTGATTTTAAAACTTGCAATTTCTACTTCAGAATGGTATATAAATAATATGAATAGGGTTGTTATAGGGTTTTTAATTAAATTGAGAGAGACAAACAATGATTAATATTATT
Source organism: Melitaea cinxia (assembly GCF_905220565.1). Taxonomy (NCBI): domain Eukaryota; kingdom Metazoa; phylum Arthropoda; class Insecta; order Lepidoptera; family Nymphalidae; genus Melitaea; species Melitaea cinxia. Next base: position 4,067,797 of record NC_059421.1, on the reverse strand, counting down.
TCTAAATGAGTAGATCGTTGAAACACGATATTACATTTTTAAGGGATTATTTATACCTATGAGTATATATAAACATTTGAAAAAACGTTCGATAACGATCTCCTTTTCCCTAGGTAAGGGATAAAATCCTATGATTGCCCTTGATTAAAGCTTGGGTTTATATTTGAGCTACTGTAATTATAACCCATCAAATATTTACTATCTCGCCTCAGAAGTGATAAAGGAAGTATGCACAAAGAGGAAGATATTTCGATATAATATATTTACTATAAATATTTGAGCAGATTTGTGAAGGATATTTCTTTAGAAGAATATTTGTTCGTTGTTACGGTATAGTTATATATCGTATACAGTATATCGTATATATCGTATCGTATCGTATATATCGTATACAGTAATTATAAACATGTGCATGTGATTTCTGTTATGAGATATTTTTTATGCTAACAAAATCTGGCAAACAATCTTATACTGTTCGCCTGATGGTAATACCAGAAGCATAGCAAGCGCGGTTTCGCTTCTACCCCCGGACCCTTTTCATGAGCTCTCGCTAGCCTTACTCACCATAGAAAAACAACAATACTTTTGAGTAGAATTTTTTGACTGTGATCTTCTCGAAGGTAAGTTCCTACCTTACCTGGTAAGGTAGGACTTTACAGACATGTTGAGCAGAAATTTTGGAACAAGATGTTTCTGCCATGCCTTACGTCAACAAATGCGTGAGACAAATTCAAGAAAAAAAATATCAAATTCGAGAAAAAAAAATGAAAACTATATTTTTTATTTTTCTGCTTAGACTGCTTAAAATGCATCGAAATAAAACTTCATCTGCCACTATAAATATTTAAATATAATCTGTACGTTGCCTTAATTCAAACCTATGAATATTAAAAGACGAATTACCGTTACCCACACAAACTTCATTTTATTTAAAATCTACAAAATAATCTTTTAATTAAAAATCCACAAATTAAAACACCACATCGATATCATAACGCTTTTCCCTGTCCGAAAATTGGTAGAAGAATAATTACTACGCATAATGCCTTAATAAATTTTAGATTATATTGAAAAAGAAATAAAGTTTGCAAATTAATCTTTATGTTATAAGATTTCCACAAAATTTAGAGAGTTTTAGATTGTTTTTAAGCTTTCGAAGTCATTAGCAACGTTTTTATTTGTATGTATGAGTTTATAACCTAATAGATAATAATTGTGAAGTTATCCCCGAATATACATAGAAAAAATATATATTATACGGTCGAATTGGGTAACCTCCTCCTTTTTTGAAGTCGGTTAATAAAGCGTTTATTTTAATATTACAAACAGACACTCCAATTTTATTTATTTGTATAGATAACCAAAATATATAAATTGTGACTTATAATGAAACCTATTCAATTCTACCAATTCTATAAAAAATCGAACAGAAAAAAAAAATCTACCAAAATAATTTCTTACGAAAACAATTTTTTTTTTTTTTTTATGTCACTTGGTCGGCAAACAAGAGTACGGCTCACCTGATGGTAAGCGATTACCGTAGCTTATAGACGCCTGCAACACCAGAAGCATCGCAAGCGCGTTGCCGACCCAATCCCCAATCCCCCCAGGAGCTCTGGTCACCTTACTCACCAACAGGAACACAATACTGCTTGAAAACAGTATTATTTAGCTGTGATCTTCTGTAAGGTCGAGGTACTACCCCAGTCGGGCTGCTCCATATTTTGAGCAGGAAATTCCTGCTGTGCCCTACCTCAGTTATTTTTTAATTTAAAAGTCTATCATTGAAAATCAACAAAATAAAACCCTAACACTTCTAAATTAAACACAGTGCGTCTTTGTTGAACGCTCCAAAAATTTGGAGTGCTAATTCGACGAAATTTAACGTGTTGAAAGTAGCCGCGAGCGAATGGTCTTCTAATGACAGTAATCACGCTAGCGAGCCTGAGAACGGAATAGGCTTTATTATATAGGTTTTTAGAGAGAATAAAATTTACAAGCGTTTTTTAACCATATAATAAACGTGATTGGAACTCGATCGTGTCTTCAATAGCCGTATAATAAATGGTTTATAGCATCCGTACTACTTTTTTAGATAACCACCACTTAAAAATATTAATTTATAATTATAAAAAAGGTTATTTTGTAGAGGTAAAATAGAGAAATAGTAACCATCTGGTTGAATTATGGCCGTGTATAGCAAATGTAAATTACCAAAAAATATAGCACTTCATTTTAATGTCCAGTGGTCTTGCCGTTCTCATTAGAATATACATTTCAAACTGGATAAAGCTTTTCCCTAATTAAAATTAAAAAAGAAATAGTTTCATAGTAAAAACCGACTTCAATAATCCACAGTTATTCCCTTTCTTTCTCCCTTTCTTTCTTATTAAAAATATCAGGTCTTATTAATATTAAACCACTCATTATCGCTACTTTTTTTTAATAACTATTATTGAAATATAATAACAGTAGAAAAATATATCGCGTAATATGTACTCTCAAAAAATAAAAAAAAGGTTATTTCAAAGGCACTTTCATATATTATGTTGGTTAATAAATAATCTATATACTTACTGACTAACAAGTTTGTATATAATATCTTATTCAATAGTTTGATTAACGAACAGGCTCGTAATATTAGGTATCATTTCATGAATGCTATTATTATGTCTATTTCTGATTCCCCTAATATTGCGCTCGTGAATCAATATTTCGTCGCAACCGCTTGTAAAATCTCATTTTATGACAACTCATAGTTTATTCCGTCACGTAAAGGCTAATTCAAAATATTACGAAGACCACGAAAAGCGAATAGAAGTAGAAATAGCTAGAAATAACTGGTAAATGTTAATAAATATAATATATAATAGCTGGTCAGCAATTCATTAAACCATTGAAGTTGTTGGAGGTTTTCTTTTGATTAAAAAAAAAAGTTTATTCCAAGCTTCAATTTGAATAGCCAGGTCAAAGTATTGACTCAAATGTACGCGACCGCTTCAGCTATTATGCGAAGTACATGAGGCGTGTAATTTATTAGCACGCGATGCGGACCAGGGCTGTAAACCGTACTATTCACCTGGGTACACTTACCATCAATAGTATGGTATGGTAACACCGAGGTACTATGCCATATTCTTAAAGTTCCTCAGCTATAGTATTAGCTGATATGGTTCCGTCTAATCAGTCTGAATTTGAAGTTATGGGCAAGCGCGTGTAATGATTTGGTATTAAGCAATTTTCAAGCCTTCGGAATGAGGAAAAGACCTAAAATTTTAAATGGTTTTCTGTTCAAAATTGTAACATTAAATTAGATATTGCCTTTTTGTACGGTTTTACTTGAAAATATAAAACTATAAGTATCTTCTACATTACTATTTCAATTTGACTGTTATCCAAAAAATAATTCTGTATTTTAATTAGGTTTCTAAAAGATTTCACAAAATTTTCGTGTTCGACGTTTTAATTTAAATTTTTTTTTTAATCTTTTTGTATTTGTAAAGGTCCTGTTGAAATTGGATCAGGGGTGTTCAAATTAATCTGAAATAAAGATATAATATATATATTTTTTGCTAAATGTATTTCATTAGATTTTATGTACATATTAACTAGACAACCCTACAAGGGTGTTTTGTTTATTGCAGTGGAACAAATTTTCAATTTAAATTTCCTCTTTCACAACATATGTTATGCAGATGGGTTAAACAATGAGAGCAAATGGGTACACAGTTATAATATTATTTTAAAATATATTTATTATTTTAAAACTAATCAAAAATTATTTGTCATATTAATTAATTACCTTGTGTATATCTCTTTTCCGCTTTATTCTCTCCATGTACATTGTCCAAAGATTGTCTGGAAGGGATTTCTTTTTTAGCAATAAGACTGCTTTTTGTACATACAGATTTTTTATTGCTTTTTGATTTATTTTTGTCTATCTTTGGTATAGAATAATAAATATAATATTATTATTTAATTTGTCGTAAATTTGGTGTACATATAATTTAAAGGCCTGTCCCCAACATATAAACGCGTTTAATTAAAAATAATTCTGTTATACCAATGAGACATTATGTAATAAACATCTTAATCTCTATACTAATAAATAGAGAGCCGGCTTTTTAGTTCGGTTATAGGTACTGAGAAAACTACTGAACCGATCGGAATAATACTTATACCATAAGATGCAGCGTGTTTCGGAGAAGGTTTTAGTGTATGATATGTTAGTGGTTACTTACCGTGTAAAAAAATATGGATGGAGGGACGGAGTAAGTTGATTATTAGTAGGCGTATTAAAAGTAGGCTATTTGTTCACTACACATATCATTTACATGATAAGTAATTGTTTGTTTCTAATCTGTAAACACTGAATTTTGTGAACCTGTTTTATTCATTTTACATTTTTCTATTATTAGAAATTTAAGTTAAATCCGGGTTAACATATAGGTTAATTTTAAACACGAATTTCGCACAGAGTCGAAACCAAAATTGTTAAAACCACAATACAGCGCTCGTCAGATATTAGAGGTTATAATGGTAAGAGAAACATACTTCAATTTCGTTCCTAATGTTAGCAAATAGCGTTTTGCCGTGAGGGTATTGTTAATCTACATACGAGTATAACATGAACTTTGAAATGTAAGTGATTTGCGTATCTTGATACTAATAGCTCGCGGCAATCCCACTAATCTACGATAGAAGGAAACTTTTGACTCGCGAAATATATGCGGCCTAGAAACTTTTCGCTTCGTTTCTAGGAATCGTAAAATGTATTCTGTGTTTTCAAACTACAGTATTGTTTTGATTATATAATAGATGTTGCTGATAGGATTTGATGATCGGTAATATTGTAATTGGATGTTAATTTTTAAAGTAGAGTCAATACTTCTTAATTTTTTTTTTGTTTATTTAACTACTGATAAAACCATAATTGATGTAGTGTTAAAAGACTTAAGTGCTACATATATCACATACATAAATATTATGGTTATACAAACATCTTTTTTAGTTTCCCTCGATTTCTTATCTGAAAATATATACAAAAAATTCACTCAAAAATTGCAATGTCACAGTTCTATTCGCCTTTTTTTAATTTACAATATGTCGTGGCTTCATAAATGCTGTACGTTCGTACATATGTTTATGTACATCGTGTACGGTCGAAATAGACATTCAGTTGTAGCTTGACATTCTATAAGTACCATATACTTTTTAAAAATTAAGATAGTGTAGTGGACATACTTAAATTATTATTGAAAATGATTTACTAAATAAAATTTTACAATTGTTTTGTCAAAAGAGGTTTTAGTGTAGACTGTGTGACAGTTTTAGAAAAATTAAAATAGTTAAAATAAAGAGTCTTTGCGCCAAATTTCATGCAGATCCGTCGTTTGTATTTAACAGTAGGAATGTCTTATTCATCATGACGACGCGTTGGCGCAGTGGTCATAGCACTGGCTGTTGCGGTGGCGGTTGCGTGTTCGATCCCCGCTCACGACAGACATTTATATTGGCCATATAGATGTTTATCGTGGTCTGGGCGTTTGTGCTTGTGTATTGGGAGTGCCGCTGAGTGTTATTTATTATTATTATTCAAATACTTCGTACCCGTTAACGTAAGTTAATAAAATATATTAAAACATAATTTTACTTATCATTTGTCCTAAATGGTAGATATATGTATTATGTCAAAGTATTCCCCATTGCTAACGTTTACGCGATAAAAATCTTCATGACATAAAAATAATAAAATAAAAAATAAAAAAATTAAAAATAGTTTAACTGACAGTGATAAATATCATTGTTAATATTTTTTATTCGTTCTTGTCAAGATATAACAACTAACAACCGCTTTGGCGTAGTGGCGCGTGAAGGCGCCTACAACACCGACGGTTTGGGGTTCGATCGCGCTCGGGTTGCTAATATTTATATTTTTACAAATATTTCTTTCCGGTTTTGAATGTATGCTCTTGTGGGTCTACAAAGCATATTAAGTCGTCGGTCCCGGTGTTATCATAAATACCTGATAGCGATCGTTACTCATACTAAGGAACATATCCGCCATCCCGCCGTGGAGCAGCGTGGTGGATTGAGCTCAAATCCTTCTCTTGCATGGAGTAAGAGGCCTCTGCGCAACTGTAGGATATTACAAGCTAAATCGTTATCGTTAACGTTTTGTTATTATTAGGCTATATGTATCTCGATTATCATGTAATCGTATATCATGTTATAATGTTTTATAGAATTGTATGAATTCATCGAAAAGGATTGGAATCCGTAATATATTTGTTTGAATATAATTGTGTTTGCTCGAAAACGAAAAAAACCGACTTCAATTACACTTACAAGTAATACAACGTAAGTAGATGAAAAAAATTAACAGACGCACAGGTCGCCACTACGATTTTCGAGGGTTTCCCTCGATTTCTCTGGGATTCCATCATCAGATCCTGGTCTCCTTATCATGGTACCACACTTGGGATATACCCTTTCCAACGAAAAAAAGAATTACCAAAATCGGTTCATATACGATGAAGTTATCCCTGAACATACCTAATATATATATATACACGGTCGAATTGAGTAACTTCCTCCTCTTTTGAAGTCGGTTAAAAATATTTTGAAAGTAGACTATTAATTGTTTAGACTTCGTTGACATTGATTTTTAATCGCAGTTAAAAAAACGTAACAATATGAGTTATAATACGTATATTAAACATTAAGACGGATTGTTTATTCTCTCTCATAGGAACAGGAATTTTGAGTTTTCAAAGTTTAATATTTCGGATGAAACTTTGAAACGTAATATAGGGGATGGAATATAACCAAGAGGCTTAAATTAAACCACATATCTTTTACAACGTACCATTTATAAGCTACCTAGAATAAATACAGAATTAGGTACCAAATTTATAATTTTGTGTCAATAAGACACCTGATAGACATCTAAAATCATAAAAAAAATACTACATTGATAACCGTTCCGGTGTAGTGGTGCGTAAATGCGTCGAACACCGGCGGTTTGAGGTTCGATTTTAGCTCCGAACGGATATTTGTGTTTGTACAAATATTTATTTTGGATGTCTGTCGTTAAGCTGTTGGTTTCGGTTGTTATCATAAATATCTGACAATGAACATTAGGACTTATATTAGGGAATAAATCCGCCTAGCCCGAGCAGCGTTGTGTGTTAAGCTCTGATCCTTCTCCTACATGGAGAAAGAGGCCTATGCCTAACGGTGAAATGTTACAAGACACAATCCAAGTCGTGATCGTGATATGTGTTTACTAATGTTTACGCAAATTTCACTCATAATAATGAAACAACTATATCCGTTTTTATCGCACATTATTAGGTTTTTTTTATATCCTCGATGTTTCGGTTACTTCAGGACAGGTTACAGGTCACGGAAGGCCTGACCCTCTTGACCATGGGCATGTAAAAAAACCTAATAAACTGTTTCATTATAATGATTACATGTGGATTAATTAAATGTCTCTGACTAGTATTTATCTGTATAATATTTACCAACTCGCAATGAGCAGTGTAGTTACATAAGTGTTAATATTGAATGTTCCTCCTTTGAGGAGAAGAAATCTTTGCTCAGCTATGAGACATTTATAGTCTGTTTCAGTACGCTCCAGTACTTTTGTCTTGCATGCAATATTCAGTGCTATCTATACGGTAGCTGGTAACAGTTGCAGACACAAGAAATGCAGTTTGTATCAAATTGGAAATGCAGGAGATTGACGAAATTTCTTATTAATCCGATTCCATAATTTCTTTGTTTATATTATGATGTATCTTCGTAATTTAAATGATTGAATTTTCACTGATATTATACTTAAATATACCGGGTCCTATAAGTTTCGTAGAAAAACAACACCCCTTATGTCCTCGTGAGAAAACCAAAATCGGAAAAAATCGTAAAGTTGTATATCGGTTCATCCACCGCCCAGCATTGTTAAGGCTTTTAATACAACTCTTTCATCACATCAATCCAGGAAACCGGTACATATAATATTTTTAAATCAACCATCTCTAGACTTTTGCTTTTAATAATGTTAAAAATTGAATTTTTTTCATTGTTATTTACACAAACCGCGGTAAATAATGTTACCCGAGATGAAACAGATAAGCCTTGTATTAAAGGGCGCATGAATTATTTATTTTACTCCGAACCAAGAATATTAAACTATGGAATATCGTGTTTTTGTTATTTACACGGGATATATCGTCTGATAGTCCCTAGAAAACCTTTTCGAAACCCCGGATGATGAAAGATATCATGTGTTTCGATTATGGATATATCACTATGAGCAGTTTTATCACAACACTAGGAATTTGTTGCTGTTTCACTCGTATGGATTTTTGTATTATTCTGGAAAAATAATAGGTTGATTTTTAATAGCCTATTTTCTGGATATTGTAGCATTCTAATAATTTGTAGATTGTATAAACTGATCGTGATCATTATACGTTTTTAACCGATTTCTAAAAAAGGAGGATGTTCTTAATTCGATTCTTTTCTTTCGACCTCTATACTTTTGACTGGGTGAACCAATTTTGATAAAAAAATTAAATCAAATTTGGTGCGTGTCATGTGGTCCCATTCAAATTTAATTGAGATCTGACAAGTACTTTTCGAGTCATATCTAATAACGCGTATTTCGACCTACGTTGTATTATATATGTTACCGGCCAAACCCGATTTCAGGACAAACTAGTTTTGCCTAGGCTAAACTAGTTCTTCCTATACGTGTTAGGATTAACTAGTATAGCCTAGGCAAAACTAGTTTGTCCTTAGCCCGATAGGATAAACCAGTTTAGGCTAGTCCAAACTAATTTGTCCTAAGCCCGATAGGTCAGACCAGTTTACGCCAGGCTAAACTAGTTGATCCTGATATAAATACGCACACTTTAGGATAAACTGGTATGGCCTAGACTAAACAGTCTAAAAAAAATTTGCAGAATCGAAAGTAATTCACACATGTACAAACATTTTTTTTATGTCACTAGGTCGGCAAACAAGCGTACGGCATTACCGTAGCTTATAGACACCTGCAACACCAGAAGCATCGCAAGCGCGTTGCCGACTCAATCCCCTCAGGAGCTCTGGTCACCGTACTCACCAACAGGAACACAATACTGCTTGAAAACAGTATTCTTTCAATATGATGGGGTCTTGGATAAAGGACAAGGCTTCAACGAAATGGTCAGAAGGTTTGATATACGTTTAATTCATGAAAAACCGCGCCGCGGGATAAAACAATCACCATACAAGGCATTATTTGGAATAGAACCCAGAGTAGGACTTTCGACTTCCTCTTTGCCGCAAGAAATCATAAATGATATTCAGGATAAAGATGATTTAAGGAAGGTAATAGAAGATGATCGTAATGTTAACCTAACAGAAGATAGTGATGGTAACGTTGTGGAAGTTAGTAATCGAGAAAAAGTTTCTTCATATGAAAATGACATTCATAAAGCTAGAACAACTGCAGCAGAAAATCTTGTGAAACAGGCTAAGAAAATGAAAGCTACTTCTGACAAGTCTCATCCACCTGCCAACATTGGAGATAATGTGACTATACCGATTCCAGATGTTGCTAAAGGCAAAGGTGATCTCAGAAACATTATTGGAGTTATTCTTCAGAAAAATGACGAGGGTTTTTACAAAGTTGGCACCAAACATGGAGTACTTCGGAAACAATATTATAGTTTTTATTTTTTTGTTACTTAATTACTTATATATCTTTCTGAAGCATTAATGATATTTTAAAGTAGCTAATATGTTTTTACTTTATTTTTTCAGATCAGAATTCGGCTTTTGCAATCAAACTTTTTTAGAGGTAGCAGATGTAAACCAAGTCTCTGAAATATCGTTAAGGACTGCAGCTACGAAACATTCAGTTGGATCAGGCCAAGGTTTTATGAGATGCAGCTGCTACAAAAACTGTTCCACAAACAGATGCCAGTGCAAGAAGGCACTCATACTCTGCAATTCTAAGTGCCACTAAAGTAAACCATGTAAAAATAAATAACAATTTTAATAATTGAGATATGATTATTGCTTCTATTAAAAACACTTATTATTTGTTATAGTATGATTGTTTGTATTACCAATTATCCATAATTTTTAACGACGAATCATTATGGTTTTAATAAAAATGATTATTTTTCTAATTACAGAGTATTTTATTCACTTTATCCATTTATTTTGACTTTCTTGATATACTATAATGTTTAGACTAGGCCATACCAGTTTATCCTAAAGTGTGCGTACTTATATCAGGATCAACTAGTTTAGCCTGGCCTAAACTGGTCCGACCTATCGGGCTTAGGACAAATTAGTTTGGACTGGCCTAAACTGGTTTATCCTATCGGGCTTAGGACAAATTAGTTTGGACTAGGCTATACTAGTTAATCCTAACACGTATAGGAAGAACTAGATTAGCCTAGGCAAAACTAGTTTGTCCTGAAATCGGGTTTGGCCGGTAACATATATACCGCATAACATTTCACTGAATGTCCCGATTTTGTTGATTCTTGTTTTAATCAGTAATCTTTGATAACGTATATTTACTTGAGTATCTTTTCGTCTACCTACGTTGTATTACTTGTCGATGTAATTGAAGTAGGCTGTTCTTCCTTTGCGAACAAACAAAATTATTAAACCACCTCTTTTATTACCTACTCTTTGAACCCTGGCTTAACTTCATATTTTCTTTTATTTCTTAAAAAGATCGCTCTATTAGCGATAAGACAACCTTTTTACATCTTCCTTTACGTATAATAATTCTGGTTTGTTTATTTGGTTCTGTACACTGAATATTATTACCATCAAGCGCAGTCAAGCGCAGGCTAGGAATTAAAAGTACATATGTAGTAGCTAGGTGCATATTTATAAACGACCTTTTATTAACCGACTTCAAAAAAAGGAGGAGGTTACTCAATTCGACCGTATATATATATTTTTTTTTTTTTTATGTATGTTCGGGGATAACTTCTTCGTTTATGAACCGATTTTGATAATTCTTTTTTTGTTGGAAAGGAGGTATTCATAGTTTGGTACCATGATAAGGAAACCAGGATCTGATGATGGGATCCCAGAGAAATCGAGGGAAACTTTCAAAAATCGTAAGGGTGACTAGTAATTTTAATCATGTTTTCATTAAGCACTATCAAGCACTACTATTTAATAAAGGTCTGGAGTCGATCTGATGATGGAGAAGAAAGATAGTCGAGGGAACTCTTCAACAATTTATAGCAATTACCTGCTGTTTGAACTTAATTCGTTTCTGTTGATGAGAACTTTGCACCTGTATGAGTTATAAGTGCCATTACAGTCTGATGATGGAGACAAAAGTTAGTCGAGGGAACTCTTTAACGATTTATAGCAATTACCTGCTGTTTGAACTTAATTCGTTTCTATTGATGAGAACTTTGCATATATATGAATTATAAGTGGCATTTCAGTCTGATGATGGAGACGAAAGATAGTCGAGGGTACTCTTCAACGACTTATAGCAATTACCTGCTGTTTGAACTTAATTCGTTTCTATTGATGAGAACTTTGCACCTATATGAGTTACAAGTGCCATTAAAGTCTGATGATGGAGATGAAAGATAGTCGAGGGAACTTTTCAACGATTTATAGCAATTACCTGCTGTGTGATCATCTGTGTCGCAGGACCAGGTTTGATGATGGAGCCCATAAACACTCGAGGGAATTTCTCAACAATTTACAGCAGTTACCTTTTGCTGTTTGACGACCGCTTTGATATAATGGTGCATGTGCCGTGTCGGCGGCGCCTAAACACCGACGGTCGCGGGTTCTATTCCCGCTCGGAGTGGATATTTATGTTTATACAAATATTTATTTTCGGTCTAGTTGTTAATCTTTGTGGTTCTCCCAACCTAGCCTCGGAGAACACGCTAGGCTGTCAGTCCCGGTTGTTATTACGTACACCTGATAGCGAACTTTACTCATAGTATGTCGACGCGTTAGCGCAGCGGTCACAGCACCGGCTGTTGCGCTGGCGTTAGTGGGTTCAATCCCCGCGCACGACAGACATTTGTATTGGCCATATAAGATGTTTGTCATGATCTGGGTGTTTGTACTTGTGTATTGTGTATGTTTCCGAACCCCCGACATAACAGAAAAAGCATCCTTGTTAGGTCTACCCATCACTAAAAATTGTAAAATAAAATAATTTTTAACAAAAAAAAAAACCGACTTCAAAAAGGAAACTAAAAAGTGAAAAATAAATTTACTTAGTACAAAGTAATTCGTATTTTGATTTAGTTAATCAGAAATGATTAAATAAATATTTTATAATTTTGAAGTTGGTGCCAAGTAAATACTACAACAACCTGGCTACAATAACAAATACAAACAACACACACACACAACAAACAAGTAAAAAAATATTATTAGATATCTCAAAACAATAACAGAATAATAAAAGTATTCAAACTAATAGTCAATGAAACAAATTATGAAAGAAAACTGAATACAACTTAGAGTAGATACTAGAGTAGTTATTGTTTTACTTGGCACCGACTTCAAAATTATAAAATATTTATTTAATCATTTCTGATTAACTAAATCAAAATACGAATTACTTTGTACTAAGTAAATTTTGGCGGTACCTAACACTCTTGTTATTTTCATTAAAATAGTTCTTGAAATAGAGACATATCTTAGTTTAATACCTTATTCTAGTTTCCCGTTACTATAGTTTTCAACTTACTGCAGACACATTTTCGTTAGTGTGTTACATAACTTTGTTTACCATGTTTAGGTATTTTGACCAGATTTTTTTCACGAAGGTCAGTATATTCGTGTGAAATGAGCTGAAGGGTAGGTCACGGTGCGTGACGGGATTGGGGTCACGCTAAACGCGCTGTCACGTAACGAATTAAGTTATTGTACTGTACAAAAATAATAACAGTTTTGTTTACTATCTTAATTTTAAATTTATTGAGCTTATCGATATTTTTAATTGATGTCAGATAAGTATTAAGTGTTAAATTTTTTGATGACCTGATGATGGTCCAATAAAGGATCGAAACGTCGCATGAATTTGCAATTTGTGGTTTGATTGGCACCTTATGTCCACTTTCCTGCGAACCGTCAACGAATACTTATAACAAATGGACACAACGATAAATAAAGTTAATTTTTTTTTCAGTTTTACAAAGCGTTTATTTTACACAGCAAAATACAGTTTTATAGCAAAACACAGTTTACGAGTTTTATTGTACATGTTTTTCATCCATTTACATCGATAATTAAAGTAATTATACACTAAATACATTCGTTATAAAAGATGATTGAGTTTGCTCGTAAACGAAAAAAAAAAAAAAAAACTACTTCAATTACATCTATGAGTAATAGAACATAGACAGACGGAAAATAGTCAAGTAAATGCTCATAATAGCGATAACGATTTCGGTTGGAAAAAAAAATAATCGAAATCGGTATGCCCAGTCAAAAGATCTGAGGTAACAAAAAAAAATACTGTCGAATTGACAACCCTCTCCTTTTTTGAAGTCGGTTAAAAATATTATACTTAGTTAAATTTTTTTTTTTTTTTTTTTTTTTCGTTAATGTGAAGCAGCATTTATGTGTCGGTTTCGTGATTTTTATTATACCGTAATTCCCATTTATTTTGGAAGAAAAAACAATACGAATAATTAAAATGTCTAATCCATTTAGATGATTTTGATGATTAGATCCATTAATGTTAAATGTAAGATGATGGAATAAATAAATTTTATAATTGGAATATAAATAAACTGCTCATTATTGGTAATAGGTAGTAGGTAGGTAATCTAAGAATTTCACTTATATTTTGCTTTATATTGAATTACTAAATATTCATTAAATATATAATAATGAATGGAAGTGTCACAAAAAAAATTGAATTCTTTTATGTACCGTGATTTGCAGAAATTATGAAAATAATTACCTATTCCATTTTATTCTAAAAGACCTGATAATGATGCGAAGATTATACTATCTTTAATACAGTGAGTATTATTTAAAGAAAAATCTCATTTTATCCTGAAAATATTTCGCTATATAATTTCGACGTGACTCAGCGATGTTTCTCGAAGCTTTTGACATTTATCTTACGCATAATGCAGCTCTTGAAATTTCTTGATCAGGTTTTAAAGGGATATTTGACGATCCGCGTGGTTCCACGTGCTTGATATTTTATTATTTATTTCTGTAAGAGTTTCTTACAAAGCATACAATCGAACACTTATCAAGTAACTAACTATGCCCTACGGGTTTGTCCGCGTAATTTACGATACCGTGGGAACGAAATCACTTGTCGAACATGAGAAGTAGCCTCAGTTCAGTTTAGCTTCAGCCTATTGCAGTGCTGGACATAGGCCTTCCCAACTTCGCGCCAGATATCCCGGTTTTCCGTAATCCTCATCCAGACTACACCAGACATTATACAGACTAAATAAACGGACACACTTAACAAAATATTTTTAACTTTAATTAGTTAAACTATCGTACGTAGGTATATAAGTTAAACTTCAATTATTATTAGACTATTGTACGTAGGTATACAAGTGAAACTTTTACTATTTGTCGTCTAAAGACAGCCATGGGAAAGGTTATTCACGTGGAATTATAGAAAGAAAAGGTGATATTTAGACTTAATCATCTCATAGGACTTTTACCCGATATTTGAGTTGGTCAACTGTATATCTATAGTTTATCATAGCGACGAACGACAGCTAAAAGTATACGTTGATGAAATTTTAATGTATTAAACTAACTTTAGCCGATATCAAATTAATTAATATTTGCATTCGTTCACTTCAAAGACATCATAGATATTGAATAAGTAACCAGAGTAATAATCAAGTGCAACAAGCATTTAGCGATTAAAATGTGACATTTTGAGTTACGTTATGAGTACGTAAGTACTTATAAAAAAGAGACGGTATACAAAGTTTGTGGTTAAAGAACATTATTTTTCGAAAATAATTTATTAAACGTTTTTCTCATCTCGAATTAAAAATCAAAATGTTACGTTGCGCTGTTGTATGTTGTAAGTTCCATTAATTCTGATGTGGGTGTTTGTCCTTATAAGTCTGCTGGAAGCTGGTTTCAATACTTTTTAGAAACAGTTGAAAACAATCAATAGATACTGTAAGTAGAATATTTATCTGTAAATCCATAAGGAGCAGTGTTTAAGATTATAGTCCAAATCTTCTACTCAAAGAGAAGGCATTAGTCCAGCTTTGAGTGATTTCTACAGTAACTGTATCGTAAAACTGTTTGTTTTATGTCTTAAATCCTAAATCCTTTAAAAGTCCTAGCTACTCGATTAAAATCGATGTCGCAATCGAGAATATTAAAACGAAATTCATTAAATATTTATGAACGATTTAAAAGCATTACACTTATTGACATTTCATAATGGAATCATTCGATTTGACGCCTAGCGGGCGATTACCTCTCTCAGCCCTTTAATGAAAGCCATTTGCAGTTCATTCGACAGTGGATGATTAATCTAGACTAATATTAGAAAGTAAATGGGTCTGTTTGTTTGTACGTATAAAAATATCAGTATGTATTAGCTACATTTTAGAAATCCTAATAAACAAAATATTTGAGAAATTAGTATTGTAGTTTGTAGAACAAGATGAGACGATAATGTAACATTTGATTATGTGTAGGTGCAATGGTCACATCAACAAATTGATGTGCTACCGCCTGCATGTTCAAAAAAAGTAAATGGATTTTTGATTTTTGTTTGTGAAGTTTTTATTTTTATTTTATTTAATTTAATCTATATTTTAATTTACGATAAAATAAAATAAAGTCTTTATCGCACATAGGTACATAAAAAACATAATATGAATATAGGCAACAGAATTGCACCCCAAAACTGTAATGTAGCAGTGAGCGCAAGTGTGATGTCTAATTAAAACAAATTTTTATTAATTAGTTATTATTTTGTTTCAGATACCATCGAATCCTGAGCAAAAATGTCATTGAATCATAGTGAAAATATTAGTAGTGATTGAAATATAATGTTATCGATAAAATTAAATACCACAAAGAGACACAGATAATTGTACCGTGAGTGTTGTGTTGTGAAATGTATATCGACAAATTGTAGTGTTAAAAATGTGTTTGTCTGCGAGACTAGTTGTAACAGTGACAGTTTATTCCATCATAAGTTCTGTTAGAGGTCAGCAAGAAGTTCTTCTTGAGGAATCATGTAAGTATTTCAGTGTTATTAACTTGATCCAACCTATAACCTACGACAGATTGCCATAGGTATCATTATCTGTGTAGGAGAAAGCTCGGATCTTAATCGCTATCAGGTCTATGATAACAACCGAGACCATCATCTCAACATACCCTCCGGGATAAGTTGATGAGACCCAAACCTGAGACAAATAATTATATAAATATTCCTCTGATTGGGAATCGAACCCGTAACCGCCAGTTAACACTAGCCTCTCTATATAGCACTAAACTAAAACCGTTGTTTGTCAACCCTTATGCAGTGGGTATTATTTTTAAAAACATATTCATATAACAATACCCGCATCCCGTGTCTTAATTAATCTTCCGAGGATATTCTGGAGTGCTGTTTTAAATTAATTAAGTACTTCCATTTATAATTGGAAAGGCGATAGTCATTCCATATTCAAATATTATTGGATTTCCGTTTTTAACCGACCGCGTACAAAGTTTTTAATTAGGCTGATTGTTGTTGTACGCAATATATTTATAAACTAACTATAACCATCTATTTGATAGGTTTAATTTAAGAAAAAAAAAACTAATATATTATATAGCTTATAAGCCATATTATCCAAAAAAAAATAATAATAATTTTCCAATTCATACACGTCCGTTTTGAGATTAGCACGTTTAAACTAACAAAATCTTTAGTTTTATGATATTAAGTATAGACTTTTTATTTTTATTTCTATTTAGAATTTTAATTGAATTAAAACTTTATTTGTTATAACACCACCTAATTCGTTTTCTGTAATGAGTAACTATTTATATCAGAAAATATCCACATATTATATGAAATAAAAGGTACCTGTTATATATAAGTTAATACGACGCAGTAATTATTTACCCAATGTATACTAAATATTGACAATATCAAATGATTAATATGAAATTTCATTGAGGGTAATTATGCCTCGAATATGATATAAATATGATCCAACATTTAGATCGTTGCTAATGACACTTTAAATTAACGCGGAATTGTATTTCACTAATTGATGCCGAAGATCGATAACTAATTAAATCGAATGAAAAATTTATACATTGAAGTAGGCTTCAAAGGCATATTTAACCCTTATATAGAGTCGGGGGTCAAAAATGATCTCAACGGAACTATTTTGCGTAATAACTTTGAGATCCAAGGCCTGGTAGTTTTTTGTGCTTATGTAATCTCACTACGTTGTGAGGTGCTGAGAGTGACGGACAAGCGTCGTCTAACATTCCTAAAAATGGAGGTATGCATAAACATGGGGTCACAAATGACCCCCGACTCCGGGAATGGTTGTATTATTGTTAATTTATTTAGTAAAGTTTTTTGTTTTATCAATAAACTATTAATATTTTCGCCGGTTATGATGTTTGGTATGATGTTAGAGGATCAAAGCGATGCATCGAATCAAAAATATATGTCCGTGATTCCGCAATACTTGCCTCTGAGAACGAAGAAATCAATAACCCTGAGGAAGTGGAAGATGTTACCTGTTCCGACCCACATGAACTTGAAACAGTCAATGATACTTCGAGCTTAAACGGCGAATAAAAAAAATAACAAGAACAACAGTGCCAAAAATATAACGTGTACTAAATGTAAGGCTAAAGTCAATGAATGTTTATAAGGCAATATTTTAGTTTTACTTGATTTGAAAAGAAATTCCTGGTTTATATTATTTGGTTCTTATAGGAAAGCGATATAGATAAAAGTTCCTATGCCATATATATATATATATATATATTTAAATAAGGGCTCCTAAAATGTATATTGTTCAAATAATTATAAAAACGAAATAGAAGTTGACATTGTTAAAATATGAATAATTTACAGTAAAAAGTATAATTAAGACAAAAACTCCGTAGTTAATAACTTGTTTAATAATAAATAAACCGAAGTATTATAAACACATTGACAGTTTTATAATACGTTAGAATACCGACTAACAAAATTGATGATGGGGTCACTTTCGACCCCGAATCCAAGTATGTTACTAAAAATAGCGGCTTAGCGTGATTTAGCCTGTAACAGCCACAAACCGTCGGTGGTTTAGGCGACTACTCGTACCACTACACCAGAGTGGTTGTTTATTTATTTAAATTTAAAAATGAGAGGAATAGACAAAAAAATATATTAGGTACATACGCTTTTAGAATAAGTTGGTCAAATCTTACATAGGTAAATTATGAGTTTTACATGGAATTTTAACTTGTTACTTATATCTAGTATTATTAACTATTTTAGCATAGCCTTGTTTTGAGTGTAACCTGTTTCTGACAGGTAACTGACTCTTACTTGAAATGATTTCCATTTGACCTGTATAACCCTTAAAGGCAATTTAATATCCCAATTATACTGGAATAATTTACCTACTAACCGTTACGTATATGATATTATTGTCTATCATATATGTACGTAATTATAACTGAGGTATTTAGAAACAAACGTTTGCACTTGCAGTGTAGAAAGGTCTGGTCTGAGTGACCGTAGCCTCCAAAAAATGAAAAATTTGCTTTGTAAGGATGACGTTTGGCATTCTTGAAATCACAAGTATCTTATATATATTATTTTTTTATACAACTGGGCTGACAAATAAGCGTGTGGCTCACCTGATGGTAAGCGATTGTTGTAGCTTATAGCGACACCAGAAGCATCACACACGCGTTGCCGATTCTACCTCCAATCTCCCCCAGGAGCTCTGGTCATCTTACTCACCACAGGAACACAATACTGCTTGAAAGCAGTATTAATAAGCTTCTATAAGGTTGAGGTATTACCCCAGTCGGGCTGCTCCAGATTTTGAGCACGATATTGCCTGCTTTGCCCTGCCCCCTAGTAAAATACTTAATAATTTACAATTACAATAGCATTATTATGTTAGTTACATGAGTTTTAATCGAAATATTTATGTCAATTTTACAATACAAACTCATGGCCAGAACAAGTCTATAATTCTCAATTTCATCCTAACCATAAACAAAAATATAAAATGTTCTTAGCTAGAAGTTTATGAGATTAATGTCAGTGTAAAATTACAAACAACGCGTCGCTCGCGTTAATTAAGCTAATTAAAAACAATACCGTCCCACCAAGCACCACAAGGCTTAGTATTAATATCAGCGGGTAATGATGAAAAAGGTTTATTTATATATCATTATAATTATGTAATTCATAGCGTTAGGGTTGGCTAAACAAACATATATTAACAAAGGGTATGATTTGAAAATATAATAAGCTTTTTAAAAGGCTGTAAGCATGATTTAGTATTGTAAGATACGTTGACCGGTATTTAAGTGTTTTGTTTACATAATGATGCTCAAAAAGCAAGTAAACAAAGGAACGAATGACATAACTCCTTATCCTCCATCATTTAAATCGATGTAAAAACGCATTGTAATAGATTTTGGCAGTATTTAAAAATAGAAAATTTACAATGATTAATAATTAAAAATAATTTATTAAATTTGTCTTGTTCGATGATATTAAAAATATACTTTTGTTCTTTTGTATTTGGCCCGTAAATTGAAGCGGTTTTTTTAATTATAACTGACGAAATACTTTGTAACATTCTGATTGTATCACACACCGTATAATAATGATCCTTTAATCTCAAATGACTCAAGGACCGGGCTACGTGCTCGCTTCAAAGTAAAAAAAAATCGAATTCTTTTGACACCTCTCAGGCCTATCCGCGATCGAGGGGATTATCGTTTAATCTAATAAAAAATACGGTAAATGGAAAGATATTTACGGTGTGACTTTAATTAAAAACCGTTATTATGTCACTGAAAGTTCCAAATAGCTTTTTAAATTAAGAGACGGAATGTTCAAATGATGTTTTGTAGTTTTATTGGTCGAATGTAGTGTTGCCCAAATGCAAGAACAAGACGAGACTTAGCCAGTCTTGGTCTTGGTCTTGCGCCAATACACCTGGTCTTGGTCTTGGTCTTGGTCTTGCGCTCCCAGTCTTGGTCTTGGTCTTGGTCTTGCAGCAAGAGTCTTGCAAGTCTTGCAATTACCTATTAGTCTATTACTATTTATTAAAGTTTACTTTAAATCTTAGAAAAACGTATTAGAATTGGAACATTGTGAGCTTGAATTAACATAGCCATAGTAAAGATCAAGCAGATTAATAAATAACTGAAGATTTGATAAGAAATTCGAAAAATCAACTGACCTATATGTCGTTTTCCACGGAAGTAACTGTTTCTTAATAAACATTTATGATTTATAAGCTTACATTTGCTAAAACATGTAAAAAAACAAATTAATTACAATAACTTGACTGTATTTTAAAGAACAATACTTATCTGTCTAGAAAGAGATTGAACCCTCAACTTATAAGAAATTTAATAAAAGAGTTTTACGATTTATCATTTATTTGAATAAAAAATAAAATACAACACAAATCAACAGCTTTATCATTAGGTTATGATACTTTATATCAATTTTTTTGACCAAGAACTAATACAAAGTAACCATCTGGCTGACTCATCACTTAACCTATTTCTATGTTTTCTAATTACTAATGATGCTTTAGAAAATAACCTCTCAGCAGGTACTGAAGTTGCAGGTATTGAGAGAAAATCACGGGCCATTTTCGATAAAATCGGATACTCTGTCTCATGCGTCCTCCACCAATCTAAAATGTCTTCCGAGCTGGCAGTTCTTGGTTTTCTCAGGTACTCCTCGAACTCGTCTATCACTAAGCCTTGAAGACAAGATCCAGATGACGTCGAGGGACATTCATAGAGTTTATCAAAGTCTATTACGTCTTCATCTTCATCACATACTTTATTTTCTTTTTCTGGTAATTCCAGAGATTTGTTCAGTGAGTGTAGACTTTTATATTCTTCATAAAGTTCATTGAACTTGCGCAGACTTTCTGTTTTAAGTTGCTTCCCCCACATTGTCAGGTCAAAAGTCTGAGCCTTATGCCTTGGGTCTAAAATTAAAGAAGTACAATAAATCCAGTTGCTCTCTTGTAATGTTTAAGCATTTTGTCTCTAGCTGCTTGGAAAGCTAGAATGAGCCTTTCATCCACTTCAGATCGAGTAGGTTTCTCATCTAACTGTTTTACCATGGATTCAATTTTATCTAGCAAGAGATTGAATGATACAATGACTAGCGGTAATGTAACATATTTGTCTCCACCAAGTTTTGTACTTAAAAGTTTAAAGTTTATTAGAAATTTATGTAATTTTTCGAGTACCTGCCATTCATTAGCTGTGATTTGAAAATCATTTAATTCGGTGACAGAACTGCACAATATGTCAATGCCCGCTCTCACTTTTAAACCAAATCCAATCATATCATGTGTGGAATTCCATCTCGTTGGACAGTCAAGAATGGCATTTAGATTTGATGGCACGCCAGCTGCTTCACAAGCAGACTGAAACTTCTTCTTCACTATCTCACTTCTTTTTATTTTACTGGAAATACTGCGTAACTTTGTTACAGATGTACGCGAGTCAGCAATATTTGGTGCAGATTCTTCATCTTCCTCATCCTCAGTTTCGTCTGCATAGTCTTCGTACTGCTGATCTTGCGCGTTAGTGTCAGACTCATAGTGTAATGCTAAGGTCTTTAATAAATCTTGTACACCAAGGTTTAAAATGTGAGCAAAGCACCGGAAATGTTGATTGTCTGAATCAAAGTGTGGCGGCAGCTGTTTGCCCAGTTCATACATAAATTTGGTATTTGCAGTTGCGTTGTCGACCGTGATACCTTGTATTTTATCAATTATGCCATATTCCAATAAACATTCATGGAAAATCGTTGCAATATCTTCCCCAGTATGTCGACCACGTGATGGTATAAAATCAAGAACTACAGATTGATACTTCCATTCGTTGTCTATATAATGAATAGTAACCCCGTAGTAACTCCTACCAGCAATTGACGTCCACCCATCAATGGTAAAAGACATTTTAGATGATAATTGTTGAAGTCGTTCCTTGAGATTCAATTGGAGCTCTTCAAATCGCTCTTTGACTTTCCTTCTAAGTGTAGACCTTTTAGGAAACACCATATTAGGGCAAATACATCGAAAATATACTTGTGTAGCTTCGTCATCGAAAAATGAGAAGGGAAGATATTTTTTCACCACCGAATCAACTGTAGCTGTCGTGATGTTGTCACTGCTGTTTTCCGACTGAAACAAAACAATAAATCTTGTGTTATTATTTAAAACATACTAGGTTTGAGCGTATAAGAGGAGGAGGTTTGTTGTTGTTAAATCGAGAAAATCGTTAAATTGATATTTGTTATATTAAGGTTGCACTGTACTGTAATTTACCAAAATAAAGTACTTAGTTGTTACTGGCCGATTAAATGAAAATATGGGTGTTTATAAAAAATATTTAAGACGATAATTACATACTTAATATGTCGCACCCCTAGATGAAAACACCACTAACTCAAAAATACTTACGTAAGTTAATGGCGTTTTTGAAAGTATCGCATGAATAGCTACGCAGAGTTAAAATTCTTTTAACTGTTAAAAAAATATTCTTACCTGTCCACTTCTTCCAGCGGTTACTAAAAAGCTTGTGATATCTCCACTTAATTTTGGTTTAACAGGAAGAAATATTTCTGATTCCTTTTTGTGGAAAGATATTAGATGTTTCCTTAAGCCTGAAGTGTTTCTGTTTTTTATTTTTATTTCAATCTTTTTATGTTGGCACAATTTACAGAAGGCAGTTTGGGATGCATGAATTATTTCGAAAAACTCCTCAAATTTGCTTTTGGGTCTTTTAGATCTGTGACTCAAACTCTCGTTACTCGGACTAGAATAATTTGAATCTTCGTCACTCATATTAAATTGTACACGTGATACGTTTTTAGAAAACAACGAGAATTAGTAAAAACAATTATTAAGTTAGACTCGAAGCACAGCTCAATTGGAAATGACTGGAATTAAAATAATTCCTTTATTTATAGTACGTTTCCTTGCTTTCTACCGCGCCGCCTCGCCACGTGCCGGCTCTATGAAAAGGATGCCGCCGCAAATCAAACAATGCCGCGTGCGGCGTACAAACACACACTAAATATTACCTACTTGTACAGACGCGACGCGTGAATAAAATATATGTAAAGAATTAGTGCCAATCACTATTCTTTACATATAAGTGAATGTTTTGGCGTACATCTATACTAATATTATAAAGCTGAAGAGTTCGTTTGTATGTTTGATGACAGAAGTTTTAAAATAAATAAATAAGTCCTGAACGTCACTATACCTCCAAAGTTACTATTCCTCGTGGACGAAGTCGCGGGCACAGCTAGTAAATACTTACTCTCATCATCTCTCTCAGAGATATTCGGGCTGGTAAGTAATACAAAACTCTTATCGCAGGCTTTTTATTTTATTAGTAGGTAAGTACCTACGCTTTTTATATTATTTTATTAGTTTTGTAGAATTTTTTTACACGTTTCAAGTATATTTAAAAGTGGCTACAATATTTATTAAACGGGTGATATTTGAACACTTTTTGCTATTTTTTCTTGTAAAAACTTAAGAAATATAATGACTAAATGTACAATAATAGTACCTAAGTAATTAGTTTAAAACCATATAAGTAATCAATATTATAATATATACTTACTAGAATGAATTAATATGACATCTACTACCTATCCTTACCATTTTATCCTAATCATAATACTACTTGCGTGATCAGTATAATGTATTCATTTTCATTCTAAGCACTCTGAAACTTATTTATTCTTTGGAACACCTGTAGGTACTCTTAAAATTCGAAATTATTTTGCATGAGTATACCTACGCCCTATGGCGGCAATCAAATAGTGTCAAATGTTATGATTTCGGCGTGGCGGCAACGATTGTTTTAGATTTCAAAAGAAGCCGCCGGCGCGTGTATCATAACCATGTACTTCCGAAAAGCGGCAAATTTCTTTGAGAAGTAAGTACAAAACCTTTGATGCCGCATTATCAAAGTGCCGATGGTTAAAACATAACTATGCATGCACTCAGTTTGATTTTAATAGATATTTTTTTATTCGCTATGTTTATGGTATTAGTCGTAATGCGCATAGGTCCAGTTTTTCATATTCTTTGATACAGTTTTTTGCGTCTCATAGAATTCCTAAGCGTACCTACCTATACACCGAACTGTTACACCTAACTACTCAGTGAAATAGCGCTAAGTCCTAGCTGCAAGACGCAAGAGTCTTGCAGGCTATGTCTTGTTCTTGCTCAAGTCTTGCACGGTCAGTCTTGGTCTTGGTCTTGCTAAAAATACGCGGTCTTGTTCTTGGTCTTGGTCTTGCAAAAACGCAAGAACAAGACCAAGACTGCAAGACCAAGACTGAATTTGGGCAACACTAGTCGAATGCCCATAGAAGCAATGTCCATTTCAAGGAATATTTTTGTAAATAGAATGTCTCGAAATTGACACTCTGAGCGGTTTGTTTTGACTTGGACTAAAATGTATAAGATGTACATTTTAATTAAAAAAAAAGTAAAACGAAATACTCTTTTCTATATAATTATTGTATTGCTTGTCGTTGTAATTGAAGTCGGTTTTTTTCGTTTGCGAGCAAACACAATTATTATGTTTAAGTCAAAGATAACGTTTAACAGAAATAATTTCATTTTCTTAGCAAAATAACTTTTTTAAAACGTGGAAATGAGTCTGATTCAGAATTACGTATAACTACTAAGTAATCATTTTTGAATATCATATCAAAAATTGACCGCTCCAGCGGGGTTCGAACCCGCGTCTCCGACTTGCCGTGTCGTTCCATAGCTTAATTGGCTAGAGCGCCGACACGGCAAGTCGGAGACGCGGGTTCGAACCCCGCTGGAGCGGTCAATTTTTGATATGATATTCAAAAATGTTTAGAATTCCTAATGTGGGTAACACAAAAATAAAAATAACATATGAAAAATTTTTTTTTTAATACTTTAATGTTATTGATTAAGTATATTTGTTATATTTTAGTGACATATAACTTAAATCTAGATCGAATACATCTCTAATATCTGGTTTCTTATATTAACTATTTGATAGGAATACCTAACGAAATAAGAAAATTATATCACGTGTAACATTGACTTGTTACGTCGTAATATGTAATATATATACGGACGATCTTGTATTAAATACATTCAATAAATATTAGATTTGGTTAAAAGTAATATGTTACTATCACATTCGATGTTTATAGCCTTATTTGCTTACAAAACTGTGCTATGTAGTATTCATAGAAGTCTTAACTTTAATAATTATAACCTGATTCGGCTAGCGTTCTTTTAGTCGTCTTTTATTTGAATCTTGTCCTGATAATGGAGAAAAAGGAAGAATTATCCAAATCCAATTTCCTGCAGTACATAGATTACGACGATTTATTTTATTTATATAAATAACTTTCCTCAAAATATAATAATTATTTTTGTATTACCATCTATAAAAATAAACCGTAAAATGCAATAACAATTTATGTTAAACGATTTCACTGAATAACATCACAAAAAACTTATCCAACAAATATATTACTGTAATAAAAACTACATTAATTTTATCGACCCATATCGATACAAGTACATCACTAGCCCTCCTTTTAGCCACGAGTATCACGTAACAAAACGCTGACTTCGCTGCGTCCATTCTAAAGGCTAACAAGATCATCTATCCTTCTTACACTCATAGTTCTCAAGCTATGTCAGAGCGGGACAGGTATCGGAAGGATCTTGAAATCTAACAAGTGTCCTGATTGATTCAATTGAGAGGACCTACTAGTGTGTGATTGGAAATGTATAGTTTGAAAGTGATTTGTATTTAAGTTATAGTTCAGTCGTTTGTTTTTATATAGATACAATCAATTCTATTGAAACGTTTGTGAGATGGGTATTTTATACTAACACTTGGTTTTAATATTGATCACTTCAGCCTATCGCAGTCCACTGCTGGCCATAGGGCTCCACAAGTTTGCGCTAAAATGGCGTGAACTCATGTGTGTTGCCCATAGTCACCACGCTGGGCTGCCGGGTTTGTGACTGCAGGGCTGGCTTTGTCGCATCAAAGATTTTCCTCTTGATACCACATTTTAATTTAAAGAAAACATAATTAAAAATACGACATAAAAAACCTTGGTAAATAATTTTGTTCGCTTGCAAACGAAAAAAAAAAAACCGACTTAATTTACATAGAACCAACGAAGGTAGACGAAATGATAGTCAAGTAAATACGCATTATTAGAGATAGCTCAAAAGTACTCGGCAGATCAAATTTAAATAGGACCACGTTTTCGATTAAAAAAAAATCGGTCCACGCAGTCACAAGTTCGGAGATATATATATAAAAAAAAACATAAAAATAACATTAAAAAAATACAGTCGAATTGAGAACCTTTTGAAGTCGGTTAAAAAGAGGGAAGCTAAGAAAACTTATTCTTTCAAAAGGTGTTTATTTTTGTATTTTTATAATGGTATTATATACTAGCTGTGTCCGTGACTTCGTCCGCGTGGAATTTAACAAAAAAATATTTTTCTGTTCGCAGAGTTATACAATTAATAAATTTCTAAAATAAAAGTAGCCTAAGTTATTTCTTACTTTTATAGCTATCAGCCAGTGAAAGTCCCGTCAAAATCGGTCCAGCCGTATTAGTGATTAGGTGGAAAAAACAGACAGACAAACAGATAGACAGGCAGACAAAAATCGTAAAAAATTTTATTTTCGTATATTTATTGTGTATACATCCACATGTACTTTTTTTTATATCACTAGTTCGGCAAACAAGCGCACGGCTCACCTGATGGTAAGAGATTACCGTAGCTTATAGACGCCTGCACCACCAGAAGCATCGCAAGCGCGTTGCCGACCAAATGCCCAATCCTGGAGCCCCAGGAGCTCTGGTCACCTTACTCACCAACATGAACACAATCTCCTTGAAAACAGTATTATTTAGCTGTGATCTTCTGTAAGGTCGAGGTACTACCCCAGTCGAGCTGCTCCATATTTTGAGCAGGAATTTTTTGCTGTGCCCTACTTCAGTACAGTACTTAGTAAAAAGCGGTTAATTTAATATTACAAACAGACACTCGAATCTTTTTTATAAATAATAGATGACATTGGAAATAGAGAACAATAAATAAAATAATGTAAATAAATGAATTATAAGAACACAAAGGTCAAAGTTAGAATTTCTTCCCATTATCGCATCTTCCCATTGTTTTAAATACTATTAAAAAAAAACAATTATATTTCATCTTGTAAATAAAGCTTTAAAATTCCATTAAAATTTACAAACAACCTTAATTAATGAATAAACAGTCACTTTACCAAATTCATTTTTAATTGCAACGAGCGCAATCATCGACCAATTAATCGTTGAAATTTAAATTGGAATTCTTCAACTACGATCGACAAAGAAGAAATTAACTTCATACTACTTAATTATTACACTTTTTAATTGAAGTTCACTCTTTTAATTAACAGTAATATTTGGGGACCTATTATATCGGTATATCGGTATCTGATACATCTTTTTTTAAATATAACTAGATCAGCAAACAAGCGTACAGCTCACCTGATGATAAGCGATTACCGTAGCTTATTTACGTTTGCAACACCAGAAGCATCGCAAGCGAGTTGTTCACCCTATCCTTAATTCCCTCCAGGAGCTCTGGTCACCTTACTCACCAACAGGAACACAAAACTGCTTGAAAACAGTATTATTTAGCTGTGATCTTCTGTAAGGTCGAGGTACTACCCCAGTCGGGTGTCTGCATGTGTTGAGCAGGAAATTTCCTGCTGTGCCCTACCTCAGTTGTAAACCTGTCAGGCATATGAGAATATCTAATAGATAAAAGCATGTGACATACTTTTCTTTCATTCATACATTTAGATTTTAGATTAATCCAATAGAGCCAATATTACCAACTGATTTCTCCAATGCCACATACAATGGACAAGGCACGAAAGAGATTTATCGGTTATATTTTTCTTTATCTTTATATCGTTTACTTTATCTTCTGTAGGGTGTAGTCCTCTTTTATTATTGTATGTCCTAGGTAGGTAACTGAATTCTGGAAAAAATTACATTTCTTAATGTTTAAGAGTAGTTCACATTCTTTTAATTTATCAAATACTTTTCCCCAAATAAAAATATCCAAATCCATGTTATCTGTCTGATATTTTTGTTAATCTGTGAATCTAGAGTTGTAATTTGTTAAGTGTCAGGCTCTAAAGGTCTATTTAACCTTATTGATAAAGCCTATCAGTAACTTATTTGTTAGATAAATATCATTAGCAAGCAATAAAGAAGGTGCTAAATCTTAAAATTTTCATTCGTTTTTTTTTTATTTTTTTTATTCGAAGTGACTGCGCGGAATTCAATAAGACTTATAAGCTACATTATGCGCAATAAAGTTACTTAATAACATATTTTATGTCATGACGCCGCGTTGGCGCGACGGTTACAGCCATGGATTGTATCTGTTGCGCTGGCGGTTGCGGGTTCGATCCTCGCACATGACAAACATTTGTATTGGCCATACAGGTGTTTGCCGTGGTCTGGGTGTTTGTGCAGTCCTTGTGGGTCTCCTCACCGTGCCTCGGAGAGCACGTTAAGCCGTCGGTCCCGGTTGTTATCGTGTACACCTGATAGCGATCGTTACTCATAGTAGGGAATATATCCGCCAACCCGCATTAGAGCAGCGTGGTGGATTAAGCTCTGATCCTTCTCCTACATGGGGAAAGAGGCCTATGCCCAGTAGTGGGATATTACAGGCTGAAACGTATATTTTATGTTCAAAAACTTTCACATAATACGCAAGTCGCCATAACTCAAGTGGAAAATTTTCAACTTTTGCCAGTGCAAAGACGAAAAGTTACGTAACTAGCAATTCACCAGATTGAAATAGGTTCTAGATTTTCTGTAAGTAGTACATAAAATAGAGGGTAACTGGAAAAGTATTCCTTTGTGTTTTCAAGAGAAAACAAAAGCGAAACCCGGAGGATATTTACGCAGGCTGGTAAACTGTACGGGAACAATAAAGTGACATTTGTACCAAATAACAACATGAAATGTAATATTAAGTAAAACAACTGCAAATAATACCAAAAATTTATAAATTTTACTTAATATAATAATAATAAGGCTTTATTTCAATAAACATAATTTAATAAGTGGTATTAATTACAAAATTTAGTGCTAAGGGTTAAATTACGAGTATATTAAAAAAATTGAGCCCAGATTAAAAATTATAATCTCTCAATTAATAAAATATAACCTTTTTGATGTATATCTGCAAATAGAATAAATAATATAAATAATAGTAGTAGAAATATCTCAAAAAAGTAGTGAAGTTCGATAATAAAAAAGATTAATATGTCAAAAACTTTTGATAGCGTCATCTATCAAATAGTTATTCATTAACCGGTGATATAGGCCCTTAGTATCAAAATAATTTCAAGTAATTTATTTCATTATGGAACCTTATCATCATCAGAATACAAAGCTTAAACGAGTCTCAAAACTATCTTTCCGAGTCATCATTAAATCAAATTTTGCTAGTAATAATTTAATACAAATTGATATATCAGTACACCGAGGAGATATCTCCGTTGCGCAGATGTTTGTCAACTATTTAATTCCATAAATGATAACGAAAATGATATCCAAAACATTCAACAATAGTATTCCGTTGTTGCGTGACTGTCGTCTTTACAAAGACGTATTGGGGTCTATTCTAACGTCATTTCTATTGTTATAATGAAATAGTTTCGATGAATAAAAGAGTTATGTGACAGTGGTATTGACATGAGTAGAACTTGTAATCTTATATGGAGTTTTGATTTATATGTCAGTTAATGTTTAAGATATATGTAGAAATCTGTAGAGATAGATCGCGGCTTTGAATCTGTAACTTACTTAGAATAACGCCTTGCCTTTGTCAACGCTTTACTTAGGACAGTCCTTTATAGGTACTTGCTTTATCTAGAATGTCCATCACCTAGCTACACATTTAATTTCTAACTCGTCTTATATTTAGATTGATAACTTTTCTTTGATTTTTATTTCATTAAATGAGAAAAAAAAACAAATGCATATATACATTTTTATTTAAAACTAGCTGACCCGGCGAACTTCGTATCGCCTAACAGTCGATTCTTTAATTTTATTAATTTTTTTAGAATTTTTCTCTCCGTAAGAACCATCCTCGTACTTCAAGGAATATTTTAAAAAAAGAATTAGCGAAATCGGTCCAACCGTTCTCGAGTTTTGCGCTTAGCAACACATTCAGCGACTCATTTTTATATTATATAGATATCGTGTATGTATACATAAATATTATTGTACACTACCCGACCGGTACCCACTTCATTGGGCGTTAATTATTATTTAGGTGATGCAAATATATAGTAAAAAATTTTATCTCGCTCGCATTTTTCCGACATGATTTTCATATACTATTATTTTTTACTGAATTTTGTTGTCCAATAACAATAATATATAGCCTATATCACTCCTGAATAGTGTAGCTTTGTGATAGTGAAAGAATTTTTATGATCGGATCAGTATTTGCGTTCCCCTTACAACCTAATAAAGTTTCTTACTAATTCAGATGACAGGTTCGCCTCGGTTTAAAAAACATTGCTTTTTTCTACTTAATTTGTAAAAGTGTAATTTGTTAATTTCTTCTTCATTTTCCATACTTTATATTGAAATCTGTTATTTTGTTCTATCAAAAATTACCTAATTTTTATATATATTTAGCTATTATAATTAAATTTCAAAAGGTCAAATACAAAAGACTCCTACGAGCTCCTACAAACAGTAGTACATATGTATATGACATAATTCAAACCCTTGACTTTGCCATAATTTACTCTATCTTTCCTATAGCTTTCCCATGGAGTAAAAAACAAAATAAACAGCCTCCCACATCGTACGTAATAATTCGTCCCTTAAAGGGTATACAAAGCATATTGTCCCTAGTGTTTTTTATCATAAACCGGAGTTATCACACGATGTGGAGTCGACCGCCCGCAACGTTATAATTATTAGACTTCGGAATTAAAGCTTTTGTTCGCGCTTCGTTGTATTTGTGGAATTGTAATTAAAATCGTTAATATCATATTACGAGGAGATTTTATATATATATATATATATATATATATATATATATATATATATATATATATATATATATATGAAAGTATTATACGGATACAAAAATTACCTATAATGAAATAATGCCAAGTATTTTGATCTGACTAAAAAAGAGTGTATGTCAGTTCCGATACGTGACTGAAGCTTACTTCATACGAACTTGTCATACACACACACTTCAGCCTATCGCTGTCCACTGCTGGACATAGGCTTCCCCAAGCTTGCGTCAGACATCCGCATAAAAAAATTCTAATTCCAATCAACTGTTTAAGAGAGATATTTGTATCCGAACAAGAGTGAATTTTAGTTGGGGCTGTTGAGTGTGAGACGTTTTTATATATTATTATGTATAACATGGGTATACATATCGTACGGTATACCATAATTACAACTATATTAATCAAGAGATCTAAGAGGAGGAGGAGAGAATCCTTCTGTGACCATGGTAAAGTATCCGAAACGTCGGGGGTCTAAAAAACTTAATAAACTGCGATAAGATCCGAAAAAGTTGTTTTATTAGATAAAATTCGCGTAAACATTAGAAAACAATTAAGAGGATCACCACTATAGTATATACATATACATAATATAGACAATACAAAACGATAAAGATCACTAAGGAGCAAATATAGTATAAATCATTTTTGGCGCGAACTTGTGGAGGACTATGTCCAGCAGTGGACTGAAATAGGCTGAAATGATGATGATGATAATGAAGGAGCAACGACTCTGTTAAAAACAGTTAGTAATTAGGTCGTCAATAAAAACATTCAAATACTTTTTATTTTAAAATCCATTTTATTACGCGGTTCGTTAAACATGTTTAAATATATTACTCGTGCTTATTTTACTTGCAATAAAAATACCAAATAGGGAGAAACATTTAAGCGTTGTTTCATTTCACATATTGTCTGTAGTGTTTTTGGAAATTAACCCTTATTTTTATAGCAATAAGTACGAAATGGGATTTTAAATTGGTAGTGATAGTAAAGCAGTTATTTACGCGTTAATCTGTTTGGTTATTTTATTCGTTCAGTAAACGTTACCGAGATAAAAGATATTGTAGTTTTTTAAATCACTTTTTGTATATTGAGTGAATATTGATTGTATAAAAAGAATAAGCACATTGCGTATTAATAATAAACTTTTCCGAGCCTACATGAGCTAGGATAAGCAAAATATTAAATGATCTGAATGATAATTAAATAAGATAATTAATTTTAATATTAAATAATTTTACCTTTTTAACAGACTTCGAAGAAAGAGGAGGTTCTCAATTCGACTGTATTTTATTATGTATTTTGTTATCGGTACCGATTTTAAGAATTCTTTTTTTAAATGAAAGCTGTTGCTTTTTTGTCCCATTTAAATCCAGACTTGATCGAGTTCTGACGAATAGTTTTTGAGTCATTCTCTTTTTATTGCTTGTCGATGTAAATTGAAGATATTTTTTTTATTTGTAAGCAAACACGGTTATATAGGTAGATACCTACTTCAAAACCTTGATGAAGCGATCAATGTATTATTTACGAATTCATTTATACATTGGTTCATTCATACATTCGCATTAAAGCCTTTTAATGGTGCGAGAATGTGCGGGATATACATATAATAATAAATATAAATTTAATATTTCATTCGTGTAATGCATATATCGTTATGTAACTTATTGCTAGTCCCGTGGCAGCAGGTGCTGAAACGGTTTAAGCAAAAAGGGTAGTAGTCCTTTTCCCGCCAGTCTAACACGAGTGTTCTAGACAGATGCCTACCATTTAATATGTATAAATCTATCAAAGTTAGTAATTTTAGTAACCTCACCCTGTGTTATGTATACTGTTCTAATCTTATTAAGAGTACTGTTTTATGTATTACAAAATATTGCCTTTCTTAAAGTGCAGTGTAAAGCCCGGTTCCTATATTCAAAAAACCGGTTCGATTCGCTCACGAAATTTGAAATACGAACAAGTTGCGTTCGAAATTTAACTTTACCCTAAAAATAACGAAAACCTTTTTTTTTTTAAATACAGAATGGAAAATTTTATATCCATATATCTGTTTTGTATGTCAGACATAAATTAAATTAATCAGTACGTACCTAATGTACAATGTCTATTAAATTTTCTAATAATAATTAATATTATTAAATTTCATAGTTATTATTTTCAACGCGCCATTTTTTTTTTCAATTCACACTGAAAGGCCCAAGTATGATGAAATCACGTGTCTAGTGTCAACAAACGCATAATAAATATATAATTTTATATTCTATTATAATTTATTCTAATTTATATAACAATTATTTATATACTCCGTAACCACTTTTCTATACCCTGTCCTATACCAAAAGGTTGTCTGGAAGAAATCGTTTTTTTAGCGATAAGACCGACGACCGAGACCCTTGTACATCTTCCTCTAATTCTACTACTTTTGTTTACATTTTTAGTGGGCTATTATATAATTGTACACTATGTAATGTGACACTTTTGCTTACATCTTTATTTGTCGACAATAAAGAATATTATTATTATTATTAAACTCATAAAAAAGCACTGCAAACATACGCTCGCTCTTCCAGCGATTAGACCGCCTTTGGATATCTTACATTTTATGATATTATTCTGTAAGTATTATAATTAATATTATTACATACTAAAACCTTTGACAATTATAGATCATGTATCACGTAGTAACACTATGTCATATTTATCTTATAACTTACTTATTCTAAAAACGAATATAAGTCTTCGAACGTAATATTAATTCATTGTATTATGTTCTAGAAAGATATGCTTTTAGTTACACTTAGCTTGTGGATATCTCGTTGCGGGGCTCAGTGAACTTGATAGGGTTGTTCCTGTCTTTATTATATAGGCCTATATATGATATAGGGAGTTAATGGTTGCTTAATTTATAGTATAGAGTCGGTTCATACAAAAGAATGAAAACACAGTTTATATCACACTTATGTTTTTTTTTAATAAAATTTTCTTTCGTTAAGTTTTATGAACTTTTGCAGAAGATGGAATTGTATATTATACGGAAAAATCTAATATTATTAAACGAGCAATTCTTGTATTCAGATTATATATATAATCTGAATCTCAGAAACGACTCCAACGATTTTCATGAAATTTAGTATGCAGGGGATTTCGGGGGCGATAAATCACACATATATACAAACCGCTTAATAAATTTACCAGTAGGTACTATAAATTTATTTGCTGAATGCTGGTTGGCTGAATTAAATTTTCAAAAATGGTAAATCAACGGTTCAATTTTTTTTTCGTTTTTGTAATCATGTATATCTTTGCGTGTATACTATTAGATGTGTAATTTTTAATTTTTCAATCTATTCGTTTAATTCAATCTAGAATTTTCCTCGATAAATCGCTCTTTTTGATATCATAAAAACAAGTAAATTATCAAGCTTAACTGTACATAATGCACATTAAATTTACTCAAATAAAAAAATTCAACTACTAAAATAGACATATTTATTTTAATCTTTATAATATACCACACACAGAGTAATTTAATAGAGAATTGTAAAGTAAAAAGTATAATGCACAATAAGGCGGCTTTATCGTTCGGTAGCGATTTCTTCCAGGCAACCTCAGGGTTAGGATTATGAGAAAGAAAAAACGACGATTTCGTCAAAATAACTAAATTCAAGCAAACACAAGTTGCAATAAGTAATCTTCAACCCTGAAAAAGGATCGTGTTGAACACTGAGATGTTGTGACACACGCCCTCTCATGTATGATGATGCGTTTGCGGATAACTCCGCAACAGTTGTCACATATCATAAATGCTTATTCGCCTGGTAATAACGTGATGTAATCTATAAATGGCTCGGGGCGCATCGATTTCGATATGTCCGTGTCTAATTAAATTACAACTACGCTGTATAAAATCTATAGTCCTCCGGCCCGTTGGACCGACGATATACGTAAGATTGCCGGTGTAGGCTGGATGAGGATTGCGGAAGACCGGGATGTCTGGCGCGAACTTGGCGAGGCCTATGTCCAGCAGTGGACTGCGATAGGCTGAAGTGTGTGTATAAAATCTAAGTAAAATATTTATTCTAGGTTGGTTAAAAACTACTACAAAATAGGATAGAATAGAATAT
This sequence comes from Melitaea cinxia, assembly GCF_905220565.1. NCBI lineage: Eukaryota > Metazoa > Arthropoda > Insecta > Lepidoptera > Nymphalidae > Melitaea > Melitaea cinxia. Next base: position 4,032,245 of record NC_059421.1, on the reverse strand, counting down.
GTAATATTAAAACGTCCAACAAGCTTTAGATTCGATTGATGGTAAGCGGATACTATTGTATGTAACCGTTGGCCCCATCGGCCTCAAGGCGCAAGGCTCAGTCACCGGGTGGGGTGGCTGGGTACTGAGACCCAGCCGTGAAGGAAAAAGAGGGCTCAGGATTTCCTTTCGTCCTAAGGATGTCTGCTAGCGAGATCGCACCTCGGCTTAGAGCAAAGTTGATATAGAGGTAGTAATGTACGTAAGAAGGCGGTTTTATCGCTAAGTAAGCTCGCGATCTCTTCCAGACACTGACTTCCAGGACCTACTGTTGCGTTTCGGGTCGAGCCCTATTCATAACAAACATTTGTATTGGTCATACCGATGTTTGTTTTGGTCTAGAACTTGTTTTGTTGTATTGTGTCTGTGTGCGAGGCGTAATTAAAACACAATTCAAGTTTTTTTAATAGTAACTTTCTTTCTTATTTTATAAAATAACTGACCGATTTTTCACTATCGAACGTAAACTTTTGATAGCTAAACAGCTTCATATAATTTGTTCACCTCATAAAGTGGGGTCATAAAATGGGAGATAAAATGTTTTGATCATTATTGAAGCTAGACCCGTAAAGATGGCGTAAAACATAACGTAAGATGACTATTTTTCGTATTTACATTAAAAATTAATTACTTTATGCATCAACATGCTTAAAACCTTTTATTTGCACACGTCAGCACTTAGGAACTTATAAATAAAGCTTCAAACAACAAAAGAAAATTAATAAAAACGAAATGCGTTATTTTAATAATTAATTTATTTAATATAATTAATTTATTTAATGTAATTAATTTATTTCATATAATTAATTTATTAATAATTAATAACATAACGTCTAAATTGTTTTTTCTTTTCCTTTTACATCATGTTCTCTTCTATTGTTACATTAACGAGATAACTTTACATGTTGTGTTTGCTTTAATATGGTTGTACATTATAAATGTAGTCTATGATAAAATCAATATTGTAATGTATCATAAATTTAACAACTGCTAGCAAACCTTATTAAATAAATAAATACATGTAATGTAAATAAATAAGTGTAAATTACATCTTATAACTTCTCGTATTAAATAATAAAACAAAGTCAGTACAATGTATTAATTAGTACACTACACAATAGCAGTAATGATATAATTTTCATTTATATTATTACAACGTTTGCCACTGTTTAACAGTTAAAATAAATAAATAAGTTAAACTTTAACTTATTGAAACCATAATTACAACTGTGTCTTTAAGTTTAAGGGGATCACTCTTCGCATCCTTAAATACGGCAAATTCCGAACTTCGTAGTTACTTATTAAAGGCTCTGTATAAAAAATTGCAAATATTTAACAATTTTTTGTAAAATGTGTAGGTTACCGTTTCTGTAATTTCTTACAAAATATATTAAACGTATTAACGTAATCAATAAAAACATACAATCTACGCTTACGAAAAAAAGCGCAGTTCAGACATGCATTTCGATGTAAAAACCCTTAGAAAAATGAAGAAATAAAAAAAAAATACATACGTATTAATTTTATCTTCAATTAATACAAATAACAACTAATAATTAAAATAACAATTAGCAACTGAATGTACTGAAAGATCAAAGCAATACAGGACAAGCTTATTGCAACCAATGAGCACGCGTGTAATAAATTGTCATTATATCAATTTAAATGTCTGCACTCTCGTCTGTTGCGAAGTGTCAGGCAATTGGAGATGATTTATCGTCATTTTTACCAAACAATCATGCGCTTTACTGTTTGTCTTTATGTTTATTTGCTTCTACTGAGTCGTTAAGATGGCTCAATGGATTGAAAACTTAAATCCCATTTAACTGCTCTACAGAGTGATTGCCGGTATTATTGACGTAGCTAATTTTCTTATACATTTTTCTGAGTGTTAGGTAATTGACATTTTATTCTGTTATATATAAGTTTTAGATATTAGATAGGTTAACGACATTTAATAAATTTGGCACTATTGAAAGCCACTTTAACCAGAAGAAGAAGATAGAAGAGAAGAGAAGACATTTAATGAACTAAATTAGGGTAGGTTTCTTATTTAATCTCTGATAATTACTAAAAAGCCGACCATGACGACCGATGGCGGGATAACCAACCAACTGCTGGCTTTGAAATACACAGGCCGAAGACGGACAGCAGCGTCTTCGGTGTGACAAAACCAGCCCTGCGGTCACTAACCCGCCTGCCCAGCGTGGTGACTATGAGCCAAACACATGAGTACTTGTGGAGGCCTATGTCCAGTACTGGACTGCAAAAGGCTGCTGTGATTGTGATTGAATTGCTAGAGCTAGTACTATAAAAAAATAGATTTTGTTATAATGATATTCGAAAAAAGTTGTGTCTATCTGACCTGAATATGATTATGGACGGACAAAGTGAGGTTTAAAAATATTATGAAAAATGTTTTCAAACACAGGTCTGCGGTGCTGCCTTTTTTCTGATATATATTTCTTATATTTAAATTTATATTTGTTTGGGTGTTAACACGTTTATTGTTTTGTTGAGTTCCCTATATTTCAGCAATGTTTCAATCGCCATGATCACGAGAGACCAGTCAAGAAAAAAAATCAACGTGGTAAGCACCCGAAAAAATATAAATTTAAATATAAACAAGATTATTTAATTTTCTTGAGTCAACAGTAGTCAAAAAGTCTGCTCTCATTTATGTTATGAAGCCTTTAAACCGACTTCCGAAAAAGGAGGAGGTTCTCAAGTCGACTGTACTTTGTAACGGACTTCCAAAATAATTGTGTTTGCTCGCAAACGAAAAAAAAACCGACTTCAATTACATCGACAAGTAATACAACGTAGATCGACGAAAAAATAGTCAAGCAACTACGCGTTATCAAAGATTACTCAAAAAGTAGTTATTAGATCTCGATAAAATTTATATGTAACCACATGATAAACATCAGCTTTCGATTAAATTAAAAATTATCAAAATCGGTACACCCAGTAAAAAGGTATTGCGGATTTTCGAGAGTTTCTCTTGATTTGTCTAGAATCCCATCATCAGATCCTGGTTTCCTTATCATGGTACCAAACTAAGGATATCCCCTTTCCAACAAAAAAAGAATTATCAAAATCGGTACATCCAGTAGAAAGTTATGTGGTATAATACAACGTAGGTCGACGAAAAAAGCGTCAAGTAAAAACGCATTATTAGATATAACTCGAAAAGTAGTTGTTAGATTTCAAATAAATTTAAATGGGACCAATTGGCACACAAAACCTTTCGATTAAAACAAAATTTGTCGAAATCGGTCTACCCGGTCAAAAGTTCTGATGTAACATACATAAAAAAAAAAAGAAAAAAAAAAAGTCGAATTGAGAACCTCCTCCTTTTTTGGAAGTCGGTTAAAAAGAAGGAGGTTATCAATTCGACTGTATTTTTTTTAAAATTTATGTTAGTTACTTCAGAACTTTTGACTGTGTGGGACGATTTCGACGAATTTTTTTAATCGAAAGGTAGTGTGTGTCATTTGGTCCAATTTAAATTTATTAGAGATCTAACAACTACTTTTCGGGTTATATCTAATAATGCGTTTAAACTTAACTATTTTTTCGTCGACCTACGCTGTATTATACCGCATAACTTTTTACTGGGTGTACCGATTTTGATGATTTTTAATTTAATCAAAAGCTGATGCTTATCATGTAGTCACATTTAAATTTCAACGAGATCTGATAACAACTTTTTGAGTAATCTTTGATAACGCGTATTTACTTGACTTTTTCTTCGTCTACCTACGTTGTATTACTTGTCGATGTACATAATTGATGTCGGTTTTTTTTTCGTTTGCGAGCAAATACAATTATTATATATGCTACATCATAACTTTTTACTGGGTGTAACGATTTTGATGATTCTTGTTTTAATCGAAAGTGTATGCTTGTCTTGTGGTCCCATTTAAATTTGATCGATATTTGATGAGTATTTTTTGATTATTCCTAATAATGCGTATTTAAATGATTATTTTTCGTCTACCTACGTTGTATTACTTTTCGATGTAAATGAAGCCGGTTTTTTCCGTTTGCGAGCAAACATAATTACTGGATTATGGTATTGGTATAATATGAATTTTAATAACATGTAGATTTTCATGATGAACCCTTTAATTCTAAAGGTCAGTTGAATTTGATTATCTGAAAAGGATGACAAAAATTAGACCTACATACATTACTTAATGTACATTTCTTGTATTGATTATTCTTTCTAATAAAATACGTGTTAAGTTAAATATTGATTCTAAAAACCACAACTTCAAATATATAGTTATACTTATAATATAGTTCAAGAAATTTAAGTCAAATAACATTTTTGTGTCCGTACCAGTCGAAACACATAAAATAGCAGTGCAAAATTTAGAGATTTAATTTCACGACTCATAGCCTCCACTGGTGACATAGCTAGTTCGAGTTTTTGTAACTGAGAATCGGTATTGCAATTCCACGAAATGGCTGCTAACTTACTTTTAATTAATTCAGCGCAAAGTATAGGTACATAATACCTAGGTCCTTTGACTTGAAAAAAATATTTTTCTTAAGTCTGATTTCTTAATTCAGGCTAGATCCACTGCAACAGTAAGACAATTTATTTTTTATTTTTATATAACTAGATCGGCAATCAAGCGTACGGCTCATCTGATGGTAAGCGATTAACGTAGTTTATAGACACCTGCAACACTACGAATAATATATATGATATCCTACCGCCAGGAGCTCTGGTCACCTTACTCATCATAGAATACAACACTGCTTGAAAGCAGTATTATTTAGCTGTGACCGTTTGTAAGATCGAGGTACTTCCCCAGTCTGGCTGCTCTAGATTTTGAGCAGGATATTTCTTGCTGTACCTTTTTTTTACGTGGGGAACATCCATCGGTCTTAACAAGGCCACCCCTTTCCTGCTGTACCCTACCTCAGGTTAAATCATCCAAAAATAACTTTTGTTTGTATTTAAAAAAATCTAATTATTTTATAATACTTGTTCGTGTATATATAAAAATAAATAACATACATATTTCCTGAATCTAATTTCAGGCCCACAAAGTTCTCTGACCGAAACTTCTTCCACAATCCTAATACATATTTTTCAAGGCAAAAAAAAGGACTAACAATAGTATAAGATATGCAGAATTATTAATATTAAAGGGTCCGACATTTTATTGAATGTTAGTATGCTATGGAATATTGTATGCCGGATACGAAATATGATTTCGCCTTTCTGTGATGTACAACAATAGACCAAATTTGTTTATGCCGTGTAACGTTTGAATTTTTTTATTTAAATTAATTTTATATATTTACTAGCGACCCGCCCGGCTTCGCACGGGTGCAATGCTGATACTACATATACTACAGAATGTCTTTATTTATAGGGTGAAGTTAGGTTATAGCATGGTTATTAACATAATAACAACATTCAAATATGTGTCGTTAGGTTACACGTTGTTACAGAATGCGTTGAAGAAAAAAAGGTTCACTTCTCGTTCCCCGTAGGTGATAGCGTGATATTATGTAGCCTATATGTTGACCCGACTTCTTAATAATATTCGTGCCAAATTTGAAGTAAATCCATGCAGTACTTTTTTAATTTATCCCGGACATACATACAGACAAACAGACAAAAATTCTAAAAACTATATTTTTGGCTTCGGTATCGATTGTAGATCACACCCCAAATACTCTTTTAAAAAAATATTTAATGTACAGTTTTGACTTTCCTACCATTTTATTATATGTATATAGATTCTTCTATATTGATAATTATAACGTTTTAAATTGTGTTGTAATTTAGATTTTACTTGTGTTGTATTTATATTAAAAATTCATTGATGCCAATGTTATTATTTTTAACATCTACATAGTTATATTTTAATGGAGTTGTTATGTTGTAATTTTGATTTTTGACTTGACAACGTCTAATAAATCCATGGACGCCGGCGGCATGCACGAAAACGGATGACTCATTGCGTTACGCTTATTGTTCCGTTACGCTCAGTGACAGTATATGGAATAAAGTTAGATGTGGCCTATATTACATATACTATCACTCGATTGGCCTATACGTCCGAGGAGGTGTTTTATTATATCGTTGTCACGTTAAACTATCGTCCGTAAGCCAACATTACAGACAACCAATTTTTTTATCTAGTTTTTAAGTTGTCTGTGTATCGATGTATGTATGTAGGTGAGTGTGAATAAACTATTATTATTATTATTATTATTATAAAAAAAACAGATGATGCTTCTTTATAAAAATACTTAAATATTTAAAGAAAATAAAAATAAATGACAAAAATTTGTTTGTACTGAATTATAAAAAAAATGGACCAATGGAAATAAAAAAAAATGGAATCAAAAAAACATGGACCTAATGCTTTTCTTTTGATCGTTACCAACACGCATCTTCCTGTGCGATGACCACAAAAAAGGTTACAAGCAAAGTTTACTACTACAGAAAAAAAAAATTACATCAATTTCTTTTGAGTTTCTACACAATATAAGTGTTATGTATTTTAATAAGTACTACAACGCTTGGTCCAAAACACCCAATTCATTAGTTTAAACTAATAAAATCCCCCACGAAACCTCTTTATTCCTTCAAGAAGTTTAAACCACAATAGTGGGCAATTCCAAGGGAACCGAACCCTCAAAATGACCTCAATACAATAGAAATCCATCCAAAGGCGATTTTTCACGCCTGCGCACAATAGTCCTTCAAAAAAATCACGCGTAAATATTACCGAGATTTTTATTACCACTTGAGAAATGTGTGGTCGGTATGAATACCTTTTCAAAGTTCTACTTTTAAAAAAAATATAGGTAACAAATCAGGGACTATACAATGAGCGCTGTTGTATTTAAAGAGTACTTCTTAACCGACGTTAAAAGTAAATAAATTTTTAACGTAATTTATTTGTATGTTTATGGCGAATTGTGTTTTATTCAATAAACAAACACAGCCCCGCGTTTATATTTATACTTATTTAGTCCAAGGTGATGCAAGTGTATTGTTCTTTTTTCATAAAAATAAAAATAAAAATAATTGAAAATAACGCTTTCAAACAGTAATTAATTAATTTCATAAATAACTGGACTGGTTTTTTTTTTGCAAATAAGTCCTAAATCTATAAATTGAATGTAAAGCACTTAGATAGATTAAGGAAAACGATAAAGGGCTTGAAGATTCTATTATTTTGTGATTTATAGCAACATTTGTGAATCGAATGAAATAAAAATATTTTATTTTACGAATAAGGCTGGTTTATAATAAGTCTAGCTGTAAGATATAAGAGGTTCATATTTTTTTTTAATATGAACATTTATAGTAAAAACTAAATATACTTATTAGCTGCCTGTAACCCGAGATTTGCTGTGGTTACGGCAGTAAAGAATATAACCACCCCCTTGGGTGTCGTAAGAGGCGACTAAGGAATAACACAGTTCCACTACCACCTTGGAACTTAAAAAGCCGACCGATGGCGGGATAACCATCCAACTACTGGCTTTAAAATACACAGGCCGTAGACAGATGGGCAGCAATGTCTTCGTTGTGACAAAGCCAGCCCAGCGGTCACTAGCTCGCTACCCTGCGTGTTGATTATGGGCAACACACTTGAGTTCACGCCATTTTTGGCACAAACTTGTGAATGCCTGCGTCCAGCAGTGGACTGCGATAGGATGTAGTGAGTGAACCCAAGATACCGACTGTCATTATGTCGCCTCTCACAAATAAACGACTGTTTCAGAATATATTTTTTTTATTCAATAGTAATTTTTCGTCTATAAATTTTTCAAATTAACATTGATCAAATAAAACTTTCTGTTATTTCAACATACACGACGGTTAAAATAAATAATTTACATTGATTACACATTTCAAATGAGATCTATTTTCGTCATGTGATTCTCAAACCAACTTCTTTAATTATAAAATCAAAATCCAAATTGATTTTCAAAACGCGGAAGTAACTGTCTTCTTACGACGCCTAAGCTCTTAAACAGATTTTAATGTAAATACACATTAATATTATACAGAAGAGATTTGTTTGTAACAAAAAATATTTTAGTACTTTTTTAACGGTCTTCATTAGACACACATTAGAAAGCCATAACTGTTGACATAAGATTTTTAATCATGGTTTCTATTAATTTCGAAATATTGATTACACTTGATTTATTTAGATTACTCGTTTCATATTTTCATTTTTGTAACTTCGGTGTATAAAGATAATAAACAAAAGTATCGTTGATGTATCCTTTTTTTTAAATTCGTTAAAATGGATACAATGTAAGAGGCCATAAATTACGTCACACACAAAATTTATGACCTTTATGAATTATTTTTGGACCCCTCCCCCGTCCTTGTCACAGGTGATCACATTTGTTAGCCCCCCCCCCCCCCCCCCCCTATACAGTATGACGGCACATATTTCGCAATATTACACCTATAAATTGTTATTTATTAAATCAAAACATCAGTTTCGACGTTATTTTTATTTCTTTTTAACATTAACCAATTATATATTATATTTTGAAATGTGCTATCAAAATTTTGTACCCTACCCTCTGAATGTGTAACGTAATTTATGAATGGCCTCTAACTAACTAATTATCTTTCGCTGTAAATTTTTATTATTGGATACGCAAATGTTCGCGCAATAAGTTTTACTTTTATTGATATTTAGAAAATTTCTTTTTGCAAAAATCCTAATGTTTTTGTTATTTTTGTTACAGCTACAATAGAATCGTTTCACTCTGGCGTGGGCGGCACGGTAGAGTTGCCCTGTGACGTCACACCCGCCCTCCCAAACGACAGCATGGGCCTCGTCATCTGGTACAAGCAAGGACATGAAACACCAATATACACGTAAGGAATTAACTTGTAATTCTTTTTATTAATAATTATTTTAGTTCAATAACTACTAGTCCGTTGGCGCAGTTTGTAGTGGCCTTACTTCTGCTCTGCGGGTTGTATGTTCGATTCCCGCCTGAGTCTTAATGTAATATTCCTATTTATATAATTATATATATATATCGTTTTCATGTATATTTATCAAAAATATCTTTGACCATAGCAGTAAGCTGTTACCTAAAACACGAGTATTAAGTTTCTTACTATAGGAAAAGATGACCATACGGTCGTGTAAGTTATAATATTATTTATTTATCTTTACTCTGACAAAAAAGCTTCATCAATATTCAAAATATTACGTACATAAATTCTAAAAGAAAAATGCTCAGTTATTAACGAGCTATTTAGGTAGTATTTTGAACAGGGTTACCCTACCTTGATATAAAATACTTACCTACATGTTTTAGAAGCTGCAGTAACAAATAAATAGCTCAAAATTGTTTACAAAAAAAAAAAAACGCTAAGTCCGTTGTGGTAGGTACCAAAGATTTCGCAATAGCAGAATCTACTTAAGGCTTAAAATTTACTGTATAAGCGACATTCGAGAATTTTCGATAATACTAACATTATTTAAAACCGGATATTTACCATGTTTTTTATTTATTTAGCGTAGCTCGATATCTCGACATTATCTACGAATATCTAGTTTAACACGGGATCGAGTGTCGAGTGTACGTAAAACGAGGGAAACTAGTAGGGGTGAAAGTGACAATAGTAGTACCAGTGTTTACGCAGCAAACTTACGAGAAAGGAGGTAGTCCGGTATGGACACTTCTGTTGCCGTCAATATCTACCCGCAAACTTCAATCACGTGAACAAGACGTTCGTGGATAACAACGAAATATCGAGCTCTGTAAAATAAAAATAAAAAACATGGTAAATATTCCGTTTTATTTAAAACATTACTAATATAAATAACCATCTTAATTTAAAATATAATAATTAAAATAATATTCTCGACAGCCCTGATCTAGAATAAACACTATAATTCTCTCACCGCATCAAATATAAAATAGATGAATATTTACAAGTCACACAGAATCCTCAAATCACGGGTGCCTTTAAAGGCTCGATTAATACATTAACCGCTGACATTGAGTGACGTCTCGAGCGAGCTGATCAAAGAACGGCACCGCGTTGAGCTTAGAACACACTGACGTACTTGTAAAGAGTCGTTTTATCTATACAAATAAATAAAATTGGAGTGTCTGTTTATAATATTAAAAATAACCGCTGTTTACTAAATAAATGCACATGGATGTATGCACGGTACATATACAAAAATAACATTTTTTACAATTTTTGTCTGTTTGTCTGTCTGTCTGTTTGTTTGTTACGGCTAATCTTTGAATGGCATGACTGATTTTGATGAAACTTTCACAGGCAAATAGCTGATGTAATAAGCAGGGATATTCCGGTATGGGTTATTTACCTTTATAAAACGGTACTTATCGAATCAAAATAACGGTAAGAGAATCATTCGGTAACCGAATCATATCGGTAATACAGTATCGAAATAAACCGGTAGTAGGCATAACGTTCGCGTCTTAAGTTTAAGCGGGCAATTCCCGTTCTTGTAGCTGCGCTGCGCTAGCTCGGATTGCGGTCCGAACGTACACCATATCTCTATCTCATTCGCTCCTTACTTCGGTTTTACTTAAAACTTATTTATTTGTGATAGACGACAGGCCCCGGGCGTGGCGCGAGCAAGTTTTCATCTCTTTTTCGCGTTAATGTTTACATTGCATATAACGAATAATTCAAAACAAAAAACTTAATTACTTTCATAGTTAAAGAAGCCAGTCTTATGAAAAACCAAGCATTATCAATAAAAGCAAAGGAACATTACAGATTCTTCATTTCAAACGATGGCTCACAGATTTTGTCACCCTCTGTTACTTCTCCGAATCATTTAAAACCGAAATACATAACGTTATATTTCGGTATTACAGTTTAATCGGTAACCGTTTTATTACGGTTTTGGAACCGAAATAAAACGGTAACCTTTTCAATCGGTAACCGATTCATACGGTAACCGTTTCAAACGGTTACCTTTATGAATCGGTTTGGCGAACCCTGGTAATAAGGAGTAACTTAAGCTACTTTTATTTTTGTTTTTTTTTTTTTTTTTATTAATTTTATAACTGCGAACTGAACAATAACTGCTTTGTTAAATTCCATGCGAATGAAGTCGCGGGCACAGCTAGTCTACACTAATATTATTATAAGTTGAAGAGTTTGTTAGATTATTGAAAAATGCTTTTAGTGCTGGATAGTCCATTTACCGAAGAAGGCTATATAGGCTATATAATATTTTAGTCCGTTTTTTCTTAAATTGATGTGGGTAAAAATGCGGGCTACGATTAGAATATATATACTAACTGTCTCTTGCAACTTTGTTCACGAATAAATTTCAATATCTCAGGCTCTAAGCAAAAAAAAATGCACAAGTTTTTAAATTAACTAAATCAAAAGAACTAAGAAAATCGCCTTTTTTATTTAGTAATTTCCTTAATCTGTGGATAAACATACATATAGACAGACAGGTAAAAGTTCTAGAAATAACATTTTTAACTTCTTTTGGCCTTTCGTATATTTTTCTAAAAGCTGCTCGGACAGACTTCGTTCCGTCAGAAGTTATTAATAGTAAAAAAAAAATGTTTTTTTTTAAGTTTTTTTTTCATTTTTTTTTTTTTTTTTTAGTATTAAAACCTAGCGTGGGCTTCAAGGATCATACAAAAAAAAATTAGCCGAATTGGTCGAGCCCTTCTCGAGCTATGCGCTTAGCAACATTCATTTTTATTTATATAGATGGGCGTGTAACTTAATCGTTTTCAAATATATTCAGCAAATACTGGTTAAAATTAACGATCAATATTGTAAATTAAAACGTTTGATATAAATAAAATATCAAATTCGGATAAGAATTTATTAAAGTTAGTTCTGTAATTAAAATCAAAATATTGGTTATGAAATATGATTATATTATACAATATTTTTAATAGCGATTGAAATAGCAATAATTCCCCATCAAGTCGTTGGAAATAATTTCGACAGTAACTCGTTGGAACCTACCACATGACTTTCTCATTAACTGTAAAAACAATTTCCCCTTTTCCATGATACGGCTGCTAAATTTCAAAACACAGCAAGTGACAAAAATCAAATAATTGGAATATATCAATCGAATCATGCTCACACAACTCGATTAGAACGAAAAATGCTAAAATATCGATTTCGAAAATTTTTTCCCTTACCGTATTTTGAAATTGGGCAGCCGTAAAGGTACTTATACTTCCACACTTCATTCGTCCGTTGCCCAAAGTTTACTTGGAAGTGACCGCGGTGTTGGCAACAAGACCGTCTACTGCGACTGATTCAATTTGAACGTTTCAAGATCTACTGTCATATTTGTGTTCAAATTTTTAGCTGTTCAAATGTTTAAAATAGATAAATACCTTTACCCAGATACGACAAACGGGAGGGAGTGACGTCACACTGGTCGGATCCATCAACGCTCTCCACACGCGCCACCTTCCGCACCAACACTGAGCCAGCTGTGTTACTGCTCACCAAACTAAGGTAACTATACCATTAAAACTGGAATCCATCCTCATTATATTTTATAAATTCTATTAAGATTGAAAGCCTATTTCGAGGTTTTGTAGTGGAATGGTGACCAAATAAACTGGTGAAACCACGTAAATCAATTACGGTATTACACAATGGGTCCTACAAGAATAAAAAAGTGTGCTTTAGATCACACGACTGAAGTAAAACTTATTTAGCAATAGGCCTGCACTCTGTCTTAGATATACGAAACGTAACTGGCTATATGGGAAAGAGAGAAAGAAAACGTATGCTTACACCCCTCTCTCTTGCTCCGTTCGCCTCGCCCGATCATATTTTTCGTAACACTTTCGTCACGCATTCACCAGCTCATGACATTCAATCAGTTGCTAATTCCTCAATTAAAACTAATAAAATGATAATTATTTATGCCAGTCCCGTAAATTCTGTTCTAAGTTCATATTAACAAATCAGCAACTACCTAATATACGTGTAATACTTCCTTAAATTAGAAACAAAAATCTCATTTCACAACTCTCATATTTCAAAATAAAACACAATATATATATAGAACTCTTAATAAGAACGTAAATAAATATTTGAAATCGAGCGTTGACTTTGTGCACACCGCCTTTTATAATAAGCTTCTCCATACAAAAGAAAAAAAAAAAGCGTCTGAAGATGTGGGAAGTAGGCCACGACATATGATACCTCGGGTTTGAATTTCGAACGCCTTTTTATCGTTACGAGATGACAAAGTTAAGTAAGAGTCGTTTTATCGAAATTGGTAACGTTTAAAATAACGGTTGTAACAGCTTCTGCGCAATCATGCGTTGGTACTTTTATTTTTTTATTTTCGGGCGAAAATTTTTAATTTCCGTGCAAAAATGTTGAGTACGGAATACTATAATTAGCACTCACTGTCCAATTATTGTATCGTGTAATATTATGTAGAATTGTAGACATGTAAAAACAACAAAAAAAGTAAAAAAATATAAAGTTTGTTCATTATGTTTATTTTTTGTTCGATTTGATATAAAAACTAAATTTACGTCTAATATAATATGTATATTTTGTTACAGAGCTGAAGATAGTGGCCAGTATCGATGCAGAGTGGATTTCATACGGTCGCCTACTAAAAACACAAGACTTAATCTCACTGTACTTAGTAAGTACCTTTAATAATTATGTATCGTACAGAAGAGGTAAGTAGGCTTGCCAGAGCTTTTGGGGGGTAAGGGGTTAGGGTGGCGAAACGCTTGCGATGCTTCTGGTGTCGCAGGCCTCTATAGGCTACGGTAACCGCTTACCATAATGTACGCGTACGGTACGCTTGTTTGCCACGTTACTGGTCTAAAAAATATCTATATATTATGTATGTAACCTTATAAGGATCTGCGTATTGATTTTACCGCAGTAATAGCTGTCTGACCGTATCTAACAAGAAGGTCGAAGGTAAGGGTAGTAAAAATAACGATTATTTTTATGAACTATCGATGTTATAAACTTCATACGTATGTTACGACCACTGCACATAAATAAGTTGTCACTTTTTTGACAGATTTAGATCTTAGATCTCATAGGGATAATTGTAAAATAATAATCTAGTTTAATAAAAAATATTAAAATCCTTTTGTTTTTAAACTTATATTTTTTTTGTTAATTGACTGTTTAATCTATTAATAAAATATTTTTTTTCTTTATTTGTAGAAATGTTGAATAAGAAAATATTTTGGTTAATACAATTTCTTTACGAGCTGAATAATAATATTAAGTAATCTTACTTTAATTTCTATTAATCAGTCAGTGAATAATAATTGACGCCGCATTGGCACAGTCTAGTCTGGGTGATTGTGCAGTCCTTCTGGGTCTCCCCACCGTGCCTCGAAGAGCACATTAAGCCGTTGATCCCGGTTGTTATCATGTACACTTGATAGCGATTGTTACTTATAGTAGGTAATATATCCGCCAATCCGCATTGGAGCAGCGTGGTGGATTAAAGTCTGATCCTTCTCCTACATGGGAAAGGAGGCATATGCCCAGCAGTGGGATATTACAGGCTGAAGTGTAAGCGTAATTAAAATTTATTTTTGATTATGATTATAACATGTATAATTTTGATACAATTTGTCTGAAGTTTATGGCATATTGTCTCTAACGAGCGACATCAAAGGTACAATATATTAATGAAATCGTTCAGTAATGACCAATATACTCGTGCTAATAGTCGATAACAGTGGATAGACATATTTGCTTTAATAATAAACGGCCGTAATGACCCACATTACTTATGAAATAACATTTTTATCGTATTTTGTATATATATACATCTATTATGGTGTAATTGTGGTAGCAGTCACTTAACACCGATGGTTAGAATTTCAATTCCTGCTCGGCGCTATTGCCTACTACCCTATGCCGTAACTAAATAATAAAATACTTATTTTTCTTTTTATATTAACTTATTAGTTTTTGGTTAGATTTGGTCTGCATTTATATCCTTATAGGTGTGTAGCGAACTATCTGCGACATTACAAACTAGAGAAAACTGACGTATCCTACATCGCGATATCAAAGTTATCAGAGCTATTGAGTATATATACAAGATCCCGATAAAAACCGTTGGGAGCGGTAACCCACCAGATTCAACTCCCGTCTGGTCAGAGGTACATCCTGTTCCTCATATCCCCAAAGGTGTGTTACAGCGTTCAGAAAACCGTCAATCACGATTGCTATCATTGATACCTGATAGCGATTGTTACTCATGGTAGGGCAATTATTCCCCCGGTAGCTGAACAAAGCGGTTAATTATGTTCCCAACTACGCAAATTAGTGAAACAGTTTCATCTTATTCCATTTAGTTAAAAGAAATACTAATTAATTTACCCCCCAAAAAACCATTCAAACATCAACCACCCCAGATGAAATTGCTACTTTGACATCGATCTCAGCGTATAGTTACCCTTTATTATCTAATTAAGTTATTTACCTGATTATAAGTCGAGTAACATGAGAGCAGATTTCATCTAATTACACACATTTCGTACAACGTAACTCAACGATTAATTAGAAGCTATTAACATAACACCGTCTTCTCATACTCTATATATCGTACATTTTGAACTTAAGTGCCCGAAGTACACGTAAGGAAATATAAAGGAACGATCAATATAATAAAGAGGGACCTGAAATACCGTACCGCGGCGGAAATTAGTTCAGTAAAGTCAGGTAGATTGAAAAGGGTAGTCTGTTGGGACATCAATGAGTGCTTCGTTATGTGGAAAATTGGGTTAACTTTTTTTTTGTAGAATCAATCATTCATTTAGATTGACGTCCATAATAGTTGTAAGAAATAGTCTTGTCTTTAAAGAAAAAATGACTTTTATGGGTCTAACTAGTTATGCTTATTATGAAATGCCGTAACTAAAAACGAATAATAATTTTTTTATTTTCATTTTCATATTACTTTAATTAAACAATAAACATTTTAAAATAAACTAAACTATAGAAAAGGTGTCTAAAAATGTTGCCATAAATACCAAAAACTAGTTAATAAGCCGAAGAAACGTTGGAAGCAGGTACTCATTTGAATATAAAAAGGCATTTACTCTTAGAGTATACATTACAGTACATTTACTACATTCGTGAATCAGACAGGCATCTGTTTTTCTTTTTTAATTTCAATAAATTGTCATTCTTTGAAGTCCTAAATACGTTATTAAAAATGTAATCATCTAGTAAGTGATACGCTGAGATCGATGTCAAAGTAGCAATTTCATCTGGGGTGGTTGATGTTTGAATGGTTTTTTGGGGGGTAAATTAATTAGTATTTCTTTTCTAAATGGAATAAGATGAATCTGTTTCACTAATTTGCGAGTCTCTCTTTCATACGGGGTTAGGAGTTGGGGACTTAATTAACCGCTTTGTTCAGCTACGGGGGAATAATTGCCCTACCATGAGTAACAATCGCTATCAGGTATCAATGATAGCAATCGTGATTGACGGTTTTCTGTACGCTGTAACACATCTTTGGGGGGATGTGAGGAACAAGATGTACCTCCGACCAGACGGGAGTTGAATCTGGTGGGCTACCGCTCCCAACGGTTGTTATCGGGATCTTGTATATATACTCAATCGCTCTGATAACTTTGATATCGCGATGTAGGATACGTCAGTTTTCTCTAGTTTGTGTGTCGCAAATAGATGTCGCTATATATATATATATATATATATATATATATATATATATATATATATATATATATATATATATATATATATATATATATATATATATACATATATATATATATATATATATATATATATGAATTTTATTCGGTCCGCCATCTATGTTCGCCGAGGCGCATACATACTGCTTCCACTCAATGCACCATCCTGAGCGAGTTGGCCGACTGATTTGACTCCCCGTTTTCAGCACAGGAATCTGATCGGAAGCCACTAATTTTAAATTCATTTAAATGTTACAAAACTTATTATAAGTTAATGTTACTAACAGATAATTAAGATATAGATTACCGTCTGAATACAGCTATTTCGATGGCTCCTAAGTATACTGAGTCAACTGACAACTTTTGACTATTTAATTTTTTTAAGATATTAATAACATTTACTTCGTTTCCTATCTACCTATGTAACAAAAAAATAAAGTTATTAGAAGTAGAGTTGACTCAGTATACTTAGGAGCCATCGATTTATTGAGACCAAATAATGCAATATATGAGATGCGATAAACATCTGTATGGCCTGTTGAAATATATATCATAAGCGGGAATCGATCTTGCAATCGTTAGCACAACTGTCAACTATGAAGTCAATTATACTTCGTTTAATAGTAACTTTATAAGTATTATTAGCCACTTAAATAAAATAAAAGTTGAATGTCATTTCTTTTGTACAAAACGTTTAAACAAAATGAGTTCTTGAAATTCAAGTGGAGTTTTTAAAGCAATTAATACCGAGTTTGATGGTTTACAGGCAATTTAATTTGACTCTCCTTTGTATTTTTTATTGCTGCAATTTGTTTTTCCTCTTTGTCAAAAGTCCAATTTACATTAAGAAGGCAGAAGTGGCGTTGATAACGTGTCTACGTAATCAAAAGCGATAGACGCAAAGAGAAAACTTAATTTTATTTAAAAGACATTTTAATTTAACGAAAACAAATTAAAGATTTTTCATTTAATATACATATATTGTTACATTTCAAAATTAGTATTAAAAAAAGCCTATGCTCTATATTAGGATCAGTTGAGAATTGGTTTGATGTAAAATCAAAATACAAATAAAATAATTACGTATATCTGAATTTCATCATTCATCATCACTTCAGTTTATTACAGTCCACTGCTGGATATAAGTCTCCACAAGTTCTCTCAACAAAAAAACAACTCATGTGTTTTGCCCATAGTCACCACGCTGGGCAGGCGGATTGGTGACCGCAGGACTGACTTTGTCGTACCGAAGCTGCCCGTCTTCGGCTTGTGTATTTCAAACCCAGCAGTTGGATGGTTATCCCGCCATCGGTCGGCTTTTTAAGTTCCAAGGTGGTAGCGTAACCGTGTTATCCTTCAGTCGCCTCTTACGACACCCACGGGAAGAGCGGGGGTGGCTATATTCTTTAGTACCGTAGTACACAGCGAAAAATATCTGAATTTATAGTATTAAAATTATTTAACGTAACCTTGTTCGAGCACTTTAAATCATAAATGACTATTACAAAAAAATCTTACGTGATGTAGTAAGTATAAAAACAAAATCAAAAACAACATTATTCAAATAGGCTCCAAGAGCACTTTCGAATCGTCATTTTACAAATTCAAACTTTAAAAATAAATTATTATATTTGTATATGTATATTTACAAGTCCGTACATGTACTTATGAGTGTCTTAGTACTGCGACTCCAATACTCCAAAAATTTATAAGTGTTTATGATAGTTTAAGCTCAAAACATACCAAAATATGCCACGAGCTCAATTTATATCAAGAATTTAACTGAGTATGAATTTAGGAAAACAAATGCATATCTATGATATCATATCAAATCGTATATTATAAATTTAGTTTACATAGAATGCCATATATATAAGGAGTAGGTAATTGAAATAGGTATACAGATTCAGAGAAATCGTTTTCCCACTTATATTATAAATCTGAAAGTTTGTGAGGATTGATGGATGGATGGATGGATGGATGGATGGATGCAGAAAATAACAAATTACTTTATCACGCAAATACTAATGACCCGAATTAAGTAAAACTCGCTACATAAATAAGAACACATAGGCTACTTTTTATTCCGACGTTTCTATGGTAACATAATCGATACGGGTAAAATCACGGGTCGTAGCTAATATCATATTAAAGCTTAGATTAGATTCTAAGTTATCTCAATCGTTACTAAATTAACTTTTGATACGGTTTTCAACGTCTTATTATTCCTTTTAATCTTATATGAAATAAGTTAATAAAACTTTATATCGTTGCTTATAGAAATATATTATTACAGTACCTCCCGAGCGCCTGCTGATCTTGGACCACGAGGGCGACGAGATCAAAGGCGGAGTGCTCGGTCCCTACGACGATGGCACTGAAGTCAACCTCACCTGCGTCGCTGTCGGAGGCGAGTCCTTTGATCTTTCATACTGATTAGTTTTAAGTGGTATTATAAATATAATGCTGTGAGTTGTCAGATTTCTTTTTACCGTATTTCTAAAAATGCTTTAAGATTTTTTTTTTTAATTTAATTTTCGCGTGACAAATATTATATAAGTAATGTGTATTTCAAAGGACCATTATGTATAATAAAGTTTGATGTCGTTAAGTTTCTGTAATTGGACAATTACAGAACAACAGAAATACAATACAAAAGAAATTAAATACATTTTTATGGTATAACCTAATTTTTTACGACTAAAATTCCTCAAAGATTAATTCTTTATCTATAAAATAGGTCTTTATTTATGAAATTGCCGTTTTTGATGAAATAAGTTAACGCACTTTATTTCTATATTTTTTATTTTTATTATTCAAAGTAATTACCCATGGAATCAATACATTTTTGCCAACGTATCGGTAACTTATTGATGCCTTTCTTGAAAAACTCAGCTGGATGGAAGTTTTAAAATAGCCAGTACGACGAAACGGCAAGTTCATAGGTTCATTAGGTTTTCATAGGTTAGGTAAGACCTAATATTAATACGTGAAGCAAAAGCTTTGCACCCCTTTTTACGAAAATTTCGCGGACGGAGGAGAATGAAATTTCACACACTTGTAGTTTATATAGAGGAGTGCAGAATGCTAATATTTTTTTAATTATGCATAAAAAATACATAAAATCAATTAAAAAAACATAACATATAATAACATGTCTTTGACACACACACATAAATACTATATTGTTTATTATTGTAGAAGTCTTTGACAACAGAACCTAAATAATGTTCAAACTTAAAATTTAAATTATTTATGGTCCAATTTCGACCACTAGGTGACCACTAGTTGTAATAATCAGCTATTTACCCTGCCATTTTCGTTTATAAAAATTAATCGAAAATGCCACACAATGAATTCATAAATGGAGGTTTTTAACAAATAAAACCTTTCCGTTAAACGGAATTTCACTTTACCTCGATCAACATCTGGCGTAATAATAATAAATCCCCAAAAACCGTGTAATTAAGAACCGAATCATGTAAAATTCGGTAAGTACAAAGCCTTCCCCTCGTTAAGGTAAAACAATCATCCATATGAATTGAACCCAAGTACCATTGTCTAACCGGCAGGACCCCGATCCGTCTTTTGTTTGAAATCACAAGCACTTTTGTTGTAACTGCTAAATCTAAAGGGTTGTTTTAACGATAATGTCGGACATAGTTGCGTGTGTGCGAATTGGCTTACTCGATGTCAACAGTTATTTGTTGCGCTCTACGGATTTCTATCGATTTAGTGACATCCTTCTAGTTAACATTTTTATAATTATTTATTAACATAATATAACGAGTACATATTTATACAAAATTTTATTTACAAAATTAACGAATTTTGTGATAATTGAGCGTATTTGCTGATTTATACATATCATGGACCGATTCATAGGATTGTTATAAGTCTTAATAATGATACTATAAATATTCTCAATTGTACACCGATCAAGAAAATGAAAAATAAAATATTCATGTGCAAAGAAAAATGTGCAAAGGCATCTTGGCTGGCTAGAGAGCGATTCTCTTCCAGACCCAACCTTTGGAAACAAACTTTTTTGTACACGAACTTAAAGTGGAGTTTTAAACATTAAATATAAAAAAATTTCTGCACCAATCTCATTAAAGCTGAAGAGTTTTGTTTCGCTGATAGCATTAATCAGGAACTACTAACTTTAATTGAAATAGTCCTGTATAGTTGGATAGATTATCTATTAAGGAAGGCTAACTCTCTATAGCATCATGCTACGTTCAATAGGAGCTGAAAGTTATAAAAAAATATTGCAAAAAATAGAAAAAATGTATGCGATTATATAGCATAATAAAGGGTAATATAAAAGTTACGCAATTTTTGTAAGTAAGTAGCAAACAATAGCTACTAATAGAACATATAAATACCGATAATGATTGTCGTCCATCAATTTTTTATCTAGAAAAATTCTTTCATTGTAAATTTTTATTTCAATAGATCGGACGGCATCAAAGAATGAAATCCTTTCAAGCCATTTTTAATATAAAGTGTCATTCCCCGAATCAACCTTTGTACTTTGCAACGATTTTCATGTCAATACTTTTGTCGACACTCAACGTTGGCACTTTTGTTTAGGTACTTTAAGAGTTCCCCTTTCATAGCTCATTTCCTGTTTCCTTTATTGTTTTAAAATTTCCCCTCTTCTCTTTAATTTAGTGTACGGGGTCTTTATAGAGATTTTTACCTATTTTCTCACGTAGTTTGTTTATTTTCGTGTGAACTTTTTTTATTGTGTCTTTATTACAATTTTTTTAAACTCAAATTAAGGTTAACTTGAAGGTATAAATTTTTGGATAAAGATTTATGCTAAATGTGTACGTTTAATATAATTTTGGTTTTGACTGGCTTCAAAAAAGGAAGAGGTTCTCAATTCGACTACATTCCTTTATGTGTGACATTTACTGCACACCTTTATAGTCACTGGGTGTAGCGATTTATATTGTTCTTTTAATATTTGAAAGCAGATGCTTGTCGTGTGGTCAAATTTAAATTTATAATAATAATAATAATAATAAGCTGATGATGATGATTTCAAATAAACATTTATTACAAAAATTTACTTATGCAAAGGGTGTAATTACACAAAAAAAATATTGAGTTTGAGTTCAGACTAATCATTCTATATGGATTATAAGTATAATCTGTGTTAAGGATGGAAAGGAATTTAAGCGAGATTTGATGAGTACTTTTTGAGTTATTCCTATTAATGCAACTCTAATTGACAATTTTTTCGACTATCTACGTGATGTTATCATTTTATCACTTGTCTATGTAAATTGAAATCAGTTTTTGTTTTAAACAAATACAACCTATGTATACGAAAATGAATATCTCCAACATGTATGTACACGCATAACTTCCGAATGACTATACCATGTTGGATAATTCTTTTTAGGGTTCCGTACCTCAAAAGGAAAAACGGAACTCTTATAGGATGACTTTGTTGTCCGTATGTCTGTCACCTTTAAATGACTGACCCTTTTAATCAGGAACGCGTGGAAATCAAGTTGTAATTCATATCAAATACTCAGGTCTACTGCCCTTTGAAGCTGTGAAAAAATCAAATTTTTAAATCAACGCAATCAAAAGATACAGCCTTTTATAATGTGTGTGTAAATTTTTGACATTCGTAAGGGAATCAAAACCTATAGGGTACTTCCCGTGAACTCGGAATCTTGAAATTTGGTACGAAGCAACATCTTATAGCACAGGAAATTACGAAAAGCATACATTTTTAGTTATAACATATAATAAAAAATATTTTTTATAATTTTGTTTGTACGGAAACCCTCAGTGCAAGAGTCCGACACGCACTGGACGGTTTTTTCTTATATTCGTTGTTGTCAATTCTAGGTTTATTTAAAAATTTAAGTAGATTTAATAAGTTTAAACATTATTTGCTATATAGGTCGGCCAGCAGCCCGAGTGTCTTGGTGGAAATCGCATGCTCTGCTCGCCAACTCGGAAGCGCGGGCGACGGTCTCCTTCACGCTACAACGCACAGACTATTCATCTGAAATTACTTGCCAGGTAAATATTTTAATTAAGACAAAAAGTTACAAAAGCTATGATCTTATTTCATCGATTGCTGGTAAATCTGTCTAGTTCATGACAGTATCGAATAGATAAAATTTATGAAATACTTTTGTTTTTAGTCATTCAATTATCTGTGAATCCAAAAGTTACAATTTATTAGTTAATAAACAATAAGATGTGGAATTTGAGAAACGCATCAGTAACTTATCAGCGATAAACTTATTATCACCCATCGGTGAACTTAAAATTATTTTTACGTTATACAAATATAATGATAAGCCCTTAGATTATGTTTTGCGTTATACAAACTTAGTGGGTATGAATATATATTTTTTAAATTTTTATTATTAAAAGAATAGTAAACCACATGTTTTAATTTAATCACAAATAAAAACTTCAAATATAAGTACATATAAATACAAAAAATAAAGTAGTAAAAAAAAACATCGAATATAAACATACCCTCAGTTTATTTAGTATAAAACTATTTTCTTTTTGTTTGAAATACTAAAATATTTTTTATTTTTATTTCAAAAGGCTGTTACGGATCCCTCAATAGCGCCTCTCTCTGAAACACTGACTATTGACGTCAACCGTAAGTTTTTTTTTATACTATTTAAATATGGCCTTTTCTAACATAAATTCTATTCATGTTTTATTTCAAAAGGAAATATAATGCATAGAAATTGTATACGTTATACGTACCGTAATTTATATAATTATGATAATTGTGATTAAAACAGTAATGTGAATTTTTTTATTACTATTTTTATTCAGTACCGATTTTGATGGCTTAAAAAGCTTTATGTTGCATTTATGTTAACGATGGACTATATATAAAATAGGTTAATCAATAAACTAAGAGTACATTTTTCGGTTGCTCTAGTTGCACACAGACAGACAGACAGATATTTTGTTTTATTGAAATTAAACTTCTTGTTGCACACTTGGCTTGGGGAATAAGTTGGTGAATGCGTGACGAGAGCGTTACGAAAACTGTGATCGGGTGAGGCGAACGGAAATTGAGAGGGAGATATAAGTTAGTGAAGATAGAAAGAGCGAGAGTTACGTTTCGTATATTACCGTGGGTACTAAAGAAGTTTTACCTCAGTCATGTGGTCTAAAGTACACTCGTTTTTATCTTATTTTTATTGCTTCTGGGTTTATAAAAATGTAATAAAACTTAGAATTTAGCAATACACTTACGACGAGGATAGACTTGTCCATTTTAAATATCTGTTTTATAAGTATGTCTATGTTTATAGTTAATGATAACACTTAGACAACAGAAATAGTAATAATATTGGGGTATTATTACTATTTCTGTGACTTAGACCGCGGGGTAGCAGTGCTGAGAAATTTTTAAAAAATGTAACGCTTCGTCCTATTGTCTCCACTATTGACAAGAGTGCTGATGCTTTCTTTGGCCAGATAATCGGCAAAGCGATTCAACGGGGAAATGCTGCCAGCTTTTTTGGCAACATTCCACGCGGACATGATTTATACTGCAAATATTTGTAAATATTTAGGCCATAAGTTGTGAGTTGTGAATATGTATATTATTGTAAACTCTCGAAAATAATTAGTAAATTTAATTATATAGTTATAAACAGGTTCAAAGACACGAAAAATGAAACCATTCATTCAAGGCGGACGGACAAATTAATGAAAGCAGGAAAAATCGCACAGTTGATCTAGTTACAAATAACTGCCATTTCCGAAGTACATTGACCTTACTTAAGTTTATTTAACCAAAACGTATTTATCAAATTCCATCAAAATACATATACGAATTTGTAAGTCCCCTCGCAATAATATGATCTGAGCTTATCAATCATACTGATCGATGTTTATGACTACTATAAAATATATCCGTCCTTCTCTAACTCATGAATATATAGCTCTATCTCTATCGTTCTAACTTATGTCAATATCTTAGTCGGAAGCCGTATCGGCAATAAATCGGTTTTCATATCTTATGTAGTTTTAAGTCACTATTTACACAACATTTTCGGTAGGTATATTTAATAATATATTTGCAGTGTAAAATTAATAAAATTTAGTAAATGTAGTGATAGTCAAGAAACATGCACATTACAAACATAAGCACAAGATAAACATGTGATTGGCATAAACAAACATTGTCTTTAGCGATGTTCAAACTCACGACCTTAAGAGCAACAGACCATTGCTTTGACTACCTAACTTC
This sequence comes from Melitaea cinxia, assembly GCF_905220565.1. Lineage (NCBI taxonomy): Eukaryota > Metazoa > Arthropoda > Insecta > Lepidoptera > Nymphalidae > Melitaea > Melitaea cinxia. Next base: position 4,007,203 of record NC_059421.1, on the reverse strand, counting down.
TATTATTATTCTTATTATTTAATAACAAACAAATAATTAATATTCGAAAACATTGCTTAGAGAAACTATCTGAAAAGAATCTGAATACTCGTATGTACACTGCTGTAGATGCCGTGGTCTCGACTTCTTCTCCTAGAATTTATATTGAAAAAAATATCCCTTCCTAGTCTGTATTTTTATGCTTTTGTCTTGGATAGCATGTCAAAGCCGTCGTTTCCAATATTGTTTTTGTCATCAAAACACTAAATAAATACTATATGAGAATCGTTGTTTGTGGTAAAGATATACTGTTGCACTGGCGGTCGCCATACAGGTGTTTGGGCGTTTGTGTTTGTGTATTGTGTGTGTTTCTGGTACTCGACCGGCCCGGCCTTTAATTAAATCTATACATTAATACGCGAAGCAAAAACCTTTTACCCCTTTTTACGAAAATTGCGCAGACGGAGGAGTATGAAATTTCGCACACTTATAGTTTATATGGTAAAGGAATGCAGAATGCTAATATATTTTTAAAATTATACATAAAATATAGATTAAATTAATATAAAAAAAAAAAAAAAAATTACACACTACCATGTATTTGACACACACATGCATATTTATACTCTTGTTGATTGTCAGTCTGTAGTCAAATTGATTTTTTTTTTTTAAAAGTTTCTTTATTTTCATAATTGTTTTGTTTTCTTTAATTTAAATTTTTAATTATGGTCGAATTTCGACCATTTACAACCAAATTTAGTTAGGTTGTTAACAGTTACAGTTATAACCCCATCACAAGGATTTAAAGAGCAAAAATCCTCATTACCTCACTAGTTACTTTAAGCTTATAAACCGTATCGCTAAATACAACTAAACCGCTTTTAAGTGACTTCTAAATATTCCCTTAATGGTTCTGTTAGAAATTAAATAAGTTAATAAATTCGTCCTTCCGACAGATCTCCCGCGGTCGACCCAATCCGTTTGTTTCGACGAGATGTTGATCTCGGTGGCTTAATTGACAGCTTGATAAAGTTGTGCGCAGATTTCAAAAGGCCGTTTTATATTATGTTGAAGTATAGTCGAGAAAGTTATTTATATCCTTAGTATATATTTTGCGATTCTTGTGTGGTATTCTAGATAATATCTAATGAATAGGCACATGCAAAAAAAATTATGGCAATTTGTACAAGATTGTCGTTGGAGATTAGTGATTTCCGTGTATCGGGATTTATAGCAAAACTCGACTAGGGCTATCTTCAGTAGCGCCTACTGCGATAAGATGAATTCATGGATTTGTATCTTTACATAGTATAAAACAAAGTCGCTTCCCGCTGTCTGTATGCTTCGAGCTTAAAACTACGCAATGGATTTTGATGGCGGTTTCTTTAGTAATTAGAGTGATTCCAAAGGAAGATTTATTTGTATGCATAATATAGTAGAGGAACACTGATAGTTTTAGAGGTTTCTAATGTCGTAAATAAACACATTTTTTGCGTTTACGTGACTATGGGCAAAACACAAGTTCACGCCATTTTTGGCGCGCACTCGTGGAAGCCTATGTCCAGCAGTGGACTGTATTAGACTGAAATGATTGTTGCGTTTATTTACAGTTGCGTTGGTTCTAATTACAGTATCTTCAACGAGTTTACTAAGAACTCAGAATTTTAATACTCTTAATCAAATCTTGTTTAGGAAACATTAACCACATTCAGACAGGTTAAGATTTAATAGCGGGAAGTCTGTTCCATTCAAATACCACAGGTGTGTTATTTCCTCAATTTAATACATACTTAACAATGTTGGTATAGTTAATATTACTAATGGTCATCAGTGTTCGAAATTCGACCATGATTAAAAATTTAAATTAAAAAAAAAAAAAAAAAAACAAGAAATAATTAAAATAAAGAACCTTTTTTAAATTTTGAAATTCGACTGCAAAGTTTAACAATAAACATAGGATTATATACATATGCGTGTCTATCAGATACATGTTAGTGTGTGTAATATTTTTTAATACATTATTTAAAAAAAAATAGTATTCTATACTCCTTCTCTATATAAACTAGGTATAAGTGTACTAAAATTGCATACTCCTCCGTCCGCGCAATTTTCGTAAAAAGGGGTAAAAAGTTTTTGCTTCGCGTATTAATAAATAGAAGATAACGTTTTCATTAGTTGTTTCTTTAGTATGTAATTATACTCCTTGAAGTGTAATGTAATAAGAACTACACTTTGATACTACTATAACTGAAAGTCTATTATAGAAGATAACGTTTTCATTAGTTGTTTCTTTAGTATGTAATTATACTCCTTGAAGTGTAATGTAATAAGAACTACACTTTGATACTACTATAACTGAAAGTCTATTATAGAAGATAACGTTTTCATTAGTTGTTTCTTTAGTATGTAATTATACTCCTTGAAGTGTAATGTAATAAGAACTACACTTTGACACTACTACAACTGAAAGTCTATTAGTATTCAGTTTTGGTCTGGTCTTGCAATGGTAAAATATTCTCGTGTAAGGAAGGGTTCAGACTATTTTTCAAAATAAAATCTTGGGCAAGTTACGTTTATAGTTTAAAATAGTGTATTTTTCTTTAAATTGACGCTTGTTACCTCTCATCTCATCTAAAACCTCGCTTCAGCCTGTAATATCCCACTGCTGGCCATAGGCCTCTTTTCCCATGTAGAAAAAGTATAAGAGCTTAATCCGCCACGCTGCTCGAGTAACAATCGCTATCAGTTGTACGTGATAACAACCGGAACGGACGGCTTAACGTGCTCTCCGAGGCACGGTGGGGAGACCCACAAGGACTGCACAAACACCCAGACAATGGTAAATATCTGTATATATACAAATGTTTATCATGTGCGGGGATCGCACCTACAATCTCCAACGCAACAGCCACAGACCTCTGCTGTGACCGTTGCGCCTATTTCCATCTAAAACATTAACAAAAAAAAAAATAGTAAATTTAAATAAATAAACGGCTTACCAAAAGGATATATACCGTTAATGGTCTGGTAACGCGCAATACAGAAGCACAAACGGCCAGACTATAACAAACATCTGTACGATCAATACAAATATTTCTCATTTGCGGGGATTGTGCTGGTGACTGATACCGTGGCTACGTTATTGTATAGCTAATGAATTCGTATAGAGCATGACGTACAAATTTTACCAACCTATACGAATCCTAAGGGACCGGATCTCGATCTAAAGTGATACCGAACCTGGATCAAATCGAGATCAAAATGCAAATTCGGATCGGTCCTAAATATTACTGTAATAATGCTGAAGTCACGACTCGGCAATTAATATTATTATTATTTTTTATAATCACGTTATTAGTTATACTGTAAACTGCAAACAACCATCGCCATTTTGTTCTTATTGTGTATTTAAAATAAGAATAACGTCGCTTTAGTACGAGGACCAGTATTTTTTTATACAACGTGAAAGGTGAAAGAAAACAATAGGTCGCTTCTCGTATTATATTTTTTAAGGCACAATTTTATTCACTAATGGAAGAACTATTTACAAATTACGAAATGTTTTATTAAAAAGTAAAATAGTCCTCGGCCAATTTAACACATTTTCTTTTTGTTATTATACTAAGGTATAATTTTCGTTGTAGTATTTAGATAGTGGATACAAGTGTTTGTAAAATTGGACGTAAAGATTAATTTATTTATTTAATGCATAAAAAAACTTATATCTAACATTACGGGGAACCCAATGCGTTAGCTAAGTTGATTACAAAAGCATTAGATAAGATGGAATACATCAACATTCGAAAAGATAGAACATAACGTGATTCTTTTTGGTTGAAATAAATATTGTTCCAAATTTAAATAATAATTTAATTGTGTTACTATTGTGACTGATGAAACTTGACTCTTATTTTTTTAAATAAAATGCTGCTATTTTTGGTAACATATCCAAAAATATAATATACAACTCGAATTTCACCGTTGAAAATATTGTAACAAGAAATAGAATAACTTTCATTCACTTAAATATACTATTTCAATATCAAACCCCTAGCAGGAAACTTTTTGAATTTTATTCATGAATAACCAATAAATAAAAATAACAAAAGGAAATGAAGGCAGCGACTTCTGTTCCCTTAATAAGGAACACGAGTACCTAAATATATTAATGGATGGTTTGTTCTGATAAATGCTTGTGTAAATACAATAGAACTTTTTTATCCCAATGTTATATCAAACGTAAGAAACGAGGCGTATTTATGATCCCAGAAATTATATCGGAATATTATTTCAAGTTACGTTTTATATAAAACCATATGAAAATAGATATGATATCCTGCTTTGCTTAGGTAGTAAAGTATAAATATCAAAATCTGAGAAAATGGTTTGTAATAGCAAAATGTTACAAAAATAGTCAAATACAGTGTAAGCGACGCAATATTATCTGTGACCCATGTACAATATAATCTGTAATGTGTTACAAATATGTATGTTGGTAATATTATAAATAATAGTGTAAGGTATTTTATAAGTCGTTGTGGTAGTCGTCCAGTAACCGTCGCTGCGATCGGCGCGTTTTAATTAAGTCCTTTGTAAAGCTTCCATCTATCCTCAATAAATATATCCTCACCACAAGTGTTTTATATCCGTCCAAGATCGACCTTCTACATACAGTTTATCTTTTACCTAAGCACGGCAATTATCTGAGTTTAAATCTACAATATTAGGGCGTCAACTACAACAGATCTAAAAACCGGGATAGCTAAACCTTCATCATTTCATAAAAGCTGAAAATATATTGGCGCATGCTTCCAACACCGGTAGAAAAAGTGCCCTAATATGAAGTTAAACTCTTAGTGGCTGCGGCAGATACTATCAAAGGCGTAAAAAATTGCTTCGCGCTCGCACCCACGGTCCATCTAAATATTTGTCTAGCCCTAGGTACTAGGTATTTTACTTTTAGGTATTTCTTATCAGGTCCTAGGCATTAATCTTTTAGCTTCTGCAAAATGACGAAGACCGACCCTCACTGTCATTATAAGCCAGAATTCCGAATTTCATTTAGGAAAATTCCCTACACGTCAATACTAATTATGGAAGATTTTGTCCTCAGTTCGCCCCTTATGGGTGCGGTTGTTAGGGGGTAAACGACCCCTGGTAGCGGGGAGGCGCGCAGAGCTGGTGTGTCAATCTGTAGGAGCGCGACCTTCGCCAAACATTTCTTGGTGGAAGGGCGGTACGAAACTTACGTCAGTCAGAGAAACTGTGAGTATCTTTAGTTTTAAATTATTTTAAATATTTTTTATAGCTACATTATTTGATGATTGTTGGTCTGAAAATAGTTTTAAGTAATTCTAACTTAAGTTTTTTTTTTCGGATTTCAAAAGATAGCTGTTTAACAAAAATGTATAAATGAATAATGAAATATCGTATAAAATACACCCACGGTCGTCTGTTCCTACGGTAAGCAACTTAATGATTGTGTTATCGGTAACAGTCGACTGGTATAGCTACATATTTTTTTTCGTAAAAACATATAAATAATACTCATGAATAAATACACACATCACGCCCAAACTCGACGCGGGCATCGAACCCACAAATCCCAGAGCAGAAAGCGGGAATTAATTGTATTTAATATAATAATAATAATAATAATAATATGTTGTATCTAATATAGTATACGAAGATATACAAATAATATTTGTATGACTTTATAACTATTGATTACTAAGGAATATTTTCGATAAGGAAAACAAAAGCAAGAATCAGATTCCCATCATTATACGTGATTATTCAATATCTGTTATTAACCGACTTCCAACAAAGAGAAGTTCTTTATGTTACCTCAGAACTTTTGACTGGGTTTTTAAATCAAAGGTGTTGCTTGTCATGTAGTCTCATTTAAATTTAATAGATGTCATTATTACTTTTTGAGTAATCTTTGATATCGCGTATTTTTTCGTCTCCATACGTTGTATTATTGTCGATGTAATTGAACTCGGTTTCTTTTCGTTTGCTATCAAACAAAGTTATTTTTATAACAATCGACTCGTAAGGAAGACAAATAAAGGACACGAGGAAAAATACAAATGTGACATAATTACGTAACATTTCCGATAGTATTGTAGCTTTACCGTAATTGTCTTCTTTATTTTTATAGATATTGACATTATTATCAATCGTAGTTACGATTATTAAGTAACCTTACAATAACTGTTGTTTATGTTAGAAATCAATAACTGTTATTATTTTACGATTATTACATGAAAGGATTTTTAAAGAAGGGCTCTTTTTACGTCGTAACGTCAACGTTGTCGCCTCTCTCGTCAAAAAACTACTTGAGAAAGATCTAATCTGCGGAAAAAATGTTTATAGTTGTATACAACACTAGGGTTTTTAAATATTTTATTTTTTTCTTGTAATATAAGTAAGACTGTTGCTAAACACGAACCTTTTTCTCGTAAGAATCGATAAAAATAATGTTAACATTTGTTTATGTTTAGACGTCTTCTGATGGTAACGTCACGAGTAGCACATTGAGCTTTGAGCCGACCATTGAGGATGCTGGACGAGTACTCTCCTGTAGAGCTACACAGCCAGCTTTACCACGCGCTGTAAGAGAAGACGGCTTTAAGCTTGAAATACAACGTAAGTTAACCGTTTACTTTTTGCCATTTAGAGTTATAGTTAGTAAAATAAAAAGTGTCTGCACAACAGTGGCCACAAAAAGGAACAATAAGGAAAGGCCTCAAAAAGGAACGCAGGTTGCTCTACGATTTTTCCATTATCATTGAACAATTGATGAATTTCAAACGTAAATATTCTTGAAAAGGATGTTCTTACTTCATTTTGTCACTTCTAATTCTTTACGTATTCGTATATCTGTAAAAGAGATGACGCTTAGAATTTGGCGATAGATATTTATAAAACGAAATTGCAATGTTGAACGAAATGTCTTTAGTAATAACGCCGAGTCAAACATCGTGAAGAATACTTTGACATCAATAGCTCTTCTTTTACTTTGGTAACAAAAAACTTGGTAAAACTGCTACATCACTTATTTATTCCTTCGGAAATTTTGTGCAAAAAGTTTTCCCTAAGTTGCAGCTTAATAATTAGCAGTTAATGATTAAATAAATCTTCTTAACCGACTTCCAAAAAAGGAGGAGGTTCTCAATTCGACTGTATTTTTTTTATGTATGTTACATCAGAACTTTTGACCGGGTAGACCGATTTCGACAAATTTTGTTTTAATCGAAAGGTGGTGTGTGCCAATTGGTCCCATTTAAATTTATTTGAGATCTAACAATTACTTTTCGAGTTATATCTAATAATGTGTTTTTACTTGACGCTTTTTTCGTCGACCTACGTTGTATTATACCGCATAACTTTCTACTGGATGTACCGATTTTGATAATTCTTTTTTTGTTGTAAAGGAGATATCCCTAGTTTGGTACCGTGATAAGGAAACCAGGAGGAAATCGAGGGAAACTCTCGAAAATTCGTAATAACTTTTTACTGGGTGTACCGATTTTGATAATTTTTAATTTAATCGAAAGCTGATGTTTATCATGTGATCACATATAAATTTTATCGAGATCTGGTAACTACTTTTTGAGTAATCTTTGATAACGCGTAGTTGCTTGACTATTTTTTCGTCGATCTACGTTGTATATTACTTGTCGATGTAATTGAAGTCGGTTTTTTTTTCGTTTGCGAGCAAACACAATTATTAATATATAAAATTCTCGTGTCATGGTGTTAAACATTGAACTCCTCCGAAACGACTCGACCGATTTTAATAAAATTTTGTGGGCATATCGGGTAGGTCTGAGAATCGGCCAACATCTATTTTTCATACCCCTAAGTTATAAGGGAGGGGGATTAAGCGGGTTAATAACATATATGGCAAAGAAACGTTTGCGGGGTCAGCTAGTAATTTATAAAGGTCTGGTTGTTTTAGATTTGCCAGTGGTGAAATTAGACCTTGGTGCGAATTTGGACGCTTCAAAAGTGATAGAAGGAACAGACGTGTATCTTGACTGTATGGTACGCGCCAACCCCTGGCACACACACGTGTATTTCACACACAATGTAAGTTATTTTAAATGCCCAATTTACGATATTAACGCTTTTGATAGACTGCAAACACAATTAATCCCATTTATCCCTGATTATCGCATTATCATTTAATTTATTAATTTTGTGATTCGAGTGAGAGAATTGTTAAAATTTATTGAATGTCACTGCATATTTAATGACTTTAAATAATTATAATAAAATGATGTGTAATAATCATTATATTAATTTTGATGACGCATTGGCGCAGTGGTCACAATACTGGCTGTTGTTTTTGTTGTTAGTGGAGGACTAATTACTGTTTATAAAAATAAATAAAAATAACAACTTAATGTATTAGATAACAGCTAGTTGATATAGATACATGTATATTATATGTTATGTATAAATAACACATATATAAATAAAATTGTATAAATTACAAACCGGTTTAGGGTTAATCGAACCACACAGCCTCTGGAGCAGAAAGCAGAAAAATAGCTATATTATTGTTTTTTATTTCTTATATAACTAGGTCGATAAACATGCGTACGGCTCAACAGATGGTAAGAGATTACTGTAGCCTATAGACACATGCAACACCAGAAGCATCGCAAGCGCGTTGCCGACCCAATCCCCAATCCCCGCCAGGAGCTCTGGTCACCTTACTCACCAACAAGAACACAATACTGCTTGAAAACAGTATTATTTAGCTGTGATCTTCTGTAAGGTCGAGGTACTTTCCCAGTCGGGCTGCTCCATATTTTGAGCAGGAGATTTCCTGCTGTGCCTTACCTCAGTTGAAGCTTATATAGCACGGGTCTGCAACGCTAGAAGCATCACAAGCGCGTTGCCAATCTTACCGCCGACTTTTCCAAGGGCTCTCTACCTTACTCACCAAAGGAACACAACATTTCTTGAAAGCAGTATTATTTATTGATTCAAATTGTATTTTTATGTGATCAGGGTGCGACGGTACGCGGTGGCAATGGTGTGGTTGTCGCAAATCAAAGCCTTGTCTTACAGCACGTATCGCGTCGAGCTGCGGGAGCGTATGTATGCGTTGCTCGTAATGCACTGGGGGAGGGGTACAGCGAGCCACTCATGTTGGACGTTAAATGTAAGTATGTTGTGAAGTAAGTTTAACCGTCACCACTTTGTGGTTTTGCTATCTATATTAATATTACAAAGCTGACGAGCTTGTTTGTTTTTTTTTGTTCGAACAATCCGGAACCGATAGTCTATTTACCGAACGAGGCTATAGAATATATAATATTTTATTATGTCTCCAGAAATTAACGCCGTTGAAACCGCGGTGCAAAAATAATTTAGGTACTATAATGGTGACAAGCAAGCATACGGTCGCCTGATGGTAAGCGAATGCATTAAAATATGGACGCCTGCAATACCAGAAGCATCACAAGCGCGTTGCTGACCTATCCCCAATCCCTGCCCTCCTCTGGTCACCTTACTCGACACTGGAATGCAACATAACTTGAGGGCGGTATTAAGCTGTCATCTTCATTAAGGTTGGGGTACTTCACCAGTTGACCTGATCCAGATATTGAACAAGATATTTTCTTCTGTGTGTAGCCAGAGCCTTTGTATTACCAGATAAATCACCATGCAGGTGAAATCACGTGTAAGTGTAATGAGGTATTATGACCTATATTGCTATGCTAGATGTTATTTTGTCAACAGATAGTCCAACATGCAAAAACTCTCAGCCGGTGCCAATACGTGCAGCGCGAGGAGAGACAGTTGAAATAGATTGCGACTTAGAAGCCAATCCTCAGGTTTGTATGAAATAATTGTGTTTGCTCTAAAACAAAAAAAAATCTTATGTCAACTTGAATTGAAAAATAATATAACGTAGGTAATCGAAATTGATTAAATAAGTCTGTGTAAAGGTAACTTAAAATAATTTGTGAGATCTCAATCAAAGTTGGACTACAAAATAAGTACCAGAAAAGATTTTCAACATTTTTTGAACTCGGTTAAAAAACAATCATTATTCAAAGATTTTTACCAAAAAGGTTTTTAAAATGGTTGACCCTAAATAGTAATCTATACTAATATTATAAAGAGGAAAGATTTGATTGTTTGTTTGCATTGAATAGGCTCCGAAACTACTAAACCGATTTGAACAATTCTTTCACTGTGGGGAAGCTACACTATCCGCGGGTGACATAGGCTATATTACATTTTCAAAAAAAAAAAAAAATGGGGAAAAAATACTTTGACATTTTTGTTAAATACCCGTGCGAAGCCGAGGCGGGATGGTAGTGTGAAATAAAATGGCCTGATCAATAAAAAACAAATTATCTAAAGTAAGTACAATAGGTGTCGTCTTCTGTCCTTAACTAACACGGTATTTTATTGGTGTTGCGCTGACATCGTGACTTTTGTATATATTTCAAACTTCCTCAATCCTCAATACTTGATTGGCAATTGGCTTTATTGTCATATTAAAGAGCTATCGAAGGCATTGCTAGTGAACTCGAGTTAGTTAACTGAATTGATAGACGTACATTAAGTTGCCGTTTCATGCTTATTTTCTTGGAATAGTAAAATAATGTAAAGAGGGCAAAAAAAACTTATTAAACAAAAGCAAAATGTTTCAACATAATTTTAAATGGTTGTATGAATTTATGCGATAGAAAATCTAAACTTTGTCCTGTGTAGTTTCCCAAATACGTGGGAACGTTAAACATTTCTAGTGCAAAGGTTCGACGTGACAGGTTTTGTTCCAGTAGAGTAGAATAAAACAATATTTTATCGCAATTAACGTTAGTCATGCTTTGACACCCCTATAATTCGCACATCGTTTGTCCAAGGCAGGGTTTAAGCAAGAATATTAATTAGTAAATAGTAGCTGACCATGAAAATCGAGAATAAAATTACCCGTACATTTTCTTCTATTTTTCACATCCCTAACGATTTTTGTCTTGAAGAGATCGCTGTTTAGCGATAAGAACGACTGTTGTACATAGTTATTGTAACTATACATAAACTGTATGTATATTTTTATGAACAGTAACGAGTAAATAAATAAGAACAAAGTTTAGCCAACTTTAATATTGTGGTCCAAATTGCCTTTAATTTTTCGTCGTCTGAAATTTCTGTCTTCTTACCAGAAGCCCATGACATACCAATGGTGGCTAAACAGCACGGCGCACTCCAAGCTGGAACTAAATACGATGGCAATGCAAGCTCAAAATAATCTTGGTGAGAAATTGCCTTTGTAAAATGTTTTTGACCTATAAGTTGTTTATGTTTTTTTTCTCCTTCTATAAAATTACCAGGTTAATGATATATCTTGATTAGAATAAATTTTATGCTCCTTATTTGTTTCAAAATACATAGTGCACTCTGCGCTATGAACAAAATATTGCGAAATAATCTAAGAAATTTTGTGACACGTACTACTAATCCGGAGAACTTTAGTGAATTAGGACCCAACATCCTCAGACTAAAAGCGTCTAGCAGGAGGATATTTACAGTTGATTACGATATTTTAAATATGATTTATCATACACTAGATATAAATCGTTTTATTTATTTATTTTTCACACTTTTGCTTTAAGGTATATGAAATTTCTCGTTGTTTAGGTAGATACCTGTACATGGTTAACACTTCAGCTGATTACGGCTGGGTACAATGTGCTGGTACTAACTCAGTCGGTCGTCAGGATGTAGCTTGCTTGTTCCATATTTTACCCGCAGGTAAGCCAGAAGATTAAAATTTTAACCAAACTTTACCGAACGCTGGTTGTTATGGAAGTTATGTAACATTTTCCTAGTTTTTCGCAAATAAAACTATTGTACCCCAACTAGCATTTTATTACCGTAACAAATAATGGTGTTTACGATTTTATTTCTCCGAACCGACTAAAATATATTTAAAAAAAATTAATACAACTAAGTCAGCAGGCAAGCGTGATGGTAATCATTCACCGTAGCTCATAGACGCCTGCAACACCAGAAGCATCGCAAGCGCGTTGCCGACCCAACCCCCAATCCTCCCCAGGAGCTCTGGTCACCTTGCTCATCACAGAAACGCAACGCTGAGATACTACCTCAGTTAAATATAATAATGAAAAAAATATAAAGAATTTATATTAATCTCATAAGAGTTTATTGAAGTAAATATTATTGCCTTAGAAAAGCCATCTCCTGTGAAGAGCTGTTCCATCACAAACGTGACTCACGAGTCTGTGTCATTAGCTTGTGTGCCTGGTCATGACGGTGGATTGCGACAGACATTTCTCTTGCAGGTTAGTACTATTATGTACCTCTATCAAGTTTTGTATACAGTGTCCGGTAATTAATGGATAACCCCGCATATTCATCAATATATTTTACATAACTGAGTTTATGATTACAGAACGTCTTACGAACGTAGTTTGTAGTATTGCTTATAATTTTACTAGAAAACGCATTCGTTTTATTTTTAAATCGATCAAAATATTTAAAATAAATACATTCAGTTTAATATTGAACGAGAATAACAATATTTTCTAAATATATTTTTATAGCAAAATAACTTTTAAAATTAAGTTATTAGATCCATGAAATTTGAGTGTTCCAAAGACAATCTAGCTTTATTATTTTAGTTTATATACGATGCTAACATACGTTTTCTTTTAATTAGGTATTTGACATGGTAACAGGCACGATGTTGCGAAACATGAGCAGTGATGAGCCTATTTTCGCGGTATGGGGCCTAACTGGAGCAGTTGGTATGTCCGTACGTGCGTACAATAGTAAAGGGTCAAGTGAGCCCTTTACGTTATCTTCCAGTCTGCTAAAACATCCACAGCGACAGACGGGTTAATAAATACTCTTACTATTTTGGAATAATATCTTTTAAAATCTAAAGATATCTATAACTTTTTCTCATATTTTTAGCAAACGTGCCAGTACGGGTAGAATTGACGACTATACTAGTAACAGTACTGTGCACGGTAGCTGGCATCGCCGCAATCACAACAATATTAGCATTTGTCTTTTGTTGGAAATATTGCCAGAAAGAAGAAGGTACGTACTAGAAATAAAAAAAAAAAACAGTCGTAGTTAACGGAAATTCATGTCGTTGTTGATGTAAATTATTATTCCAGAAAAAAATGAAAAATCGAAACGCAAACAGGATGAAATATCGAACACACCACTCACCGCTACAAATGAATGTGAGAGCGCCGACAGTTTAGGTGAGCGAGCCTTTGTTCTATTGAATAGAAAACCTTATAAAAGGATATCCATTTAATACTTCACTATATTTCCAGATAAAAACCCTGATATAATACCAATTGAGGGCAAAATAAGCGACAATTGTTCGAACAAATCCTCAACGACCGATTATAGTTCAATAAGGCCACTACTATCGAAGTCTGATTCTGATAAATATGGTTCCAATTGCGATCGACATTGTGAACATAATGAACCACAAAGCCAATACGTCCAAGTAAGACCATTGGACTTCCGAGTACATCAATATCAACATAGCTTACATATGCCCAACATTGGACCAAGTTTGAGCCTTGGGCCAAACTTAGGCCACGTACCAAACATTGGTCCAAATGATTGTCAAGCGCCTTACGACAAAGTCTACGAAAATTGGTTGAAATATAAGAATTCTTTACCATTAAATACGAGTGGATTGGTAAGCATTTTAAAAGTATTTTAAAATTTTAAAATAATATCTAATTGCACAGTTTGGCTATCCTGGCCATCAGAAATATTGTGTTTTGTGTTATCTACAAATTTTTGAATGCTCTACTAACAAATGCAGTAACTAAACTTTTTTTCTAGTTTTTGTAACAAAATAATTTATTCTAGCTGCCAATGGAGCAATGTATGCCACCAGAACTATACGCACCCACAGTATACAGTACGGTGAATAGGAATCCTCTCAACTTGGCCCAGATGCCGGAACTGGAGGCCTTTTCAGAGCCTCGGTCACTTACCCAAGACTATAGGGCTTCGCCCCCTGTTCGGGTCAATACAGATAGTAGCAGTGCTTATTTCAGCAAGAATCTTCTGCAAAGATCAGCTCTTGGTGAGTTGGAACTAAAATATAAATTTTTATTATTATATTTTTGTTGGATATAAAAGAAAAAAAAATAATTTAATACCTTTTTGATTATGATGCGAAGTATTTTGTTTTCTTTGTACCTCAATACATAATAGGAAGGTTTAAAATTTAAGAATATCAAGGGAATACATAAAAAAAAAAAAAAAAAACTGAAAAATTTAAACATTTTGAATATCATATCAAAAATTGACCGCTCCAGATATGATTTTGAGAATTGATATGATATTCAAAATGTTTAGAATTCCTAATGTGGGTAACACAAAAATAAAATCTTAGATATTAAAAATAGCACGGTGTCGTCTCCTGTCAAAGATTTTCATTGCAATATGAAACTTTGAATAGTTACGGGTTTCTATAAAGAGCTCACTATAGACGGCGCCACGGTTCGCTTAAACCGAAATTAAAAAGTATCATATCGAAAATTTCGCTCGAGCGGGTGTATCGTTCCATAGCTTAATTGGCTAGAGCGCCGACACGGTACGTCGGAGACGCGGGTTCGAACCCCGCTGGAGCGGTCAATTTTTGATATGATATTCAAAATGTTTAGAATTCCTAATGTGGGTAACACAAAAATAAAATCTTAGATATTAAACTGAAAAATTTACAAAAGAGCATCGAGTTAGGGCTTTTTTTTTATTCTTCAGTAAATGCTTTGTTATGTATCCGCCAACCCGCATTGGAGCAGCGTGGTGGATTAAGCTCTGATCCTTCTCGTACATGGGAAAAGAAGCCTATGCCTAGTAGTGGGATATTACAGGCTGAAGCGTAAATGCTTTGTTAATCAGACATTTAATTTACAGCAACTCCGCCAAGATCAGAGGTTGAGTCTTTAACCAAATCACTTGAAACCAACAATCAACAAAGTGAGAATAGACAAGAAACCAGGTGAGACAGTGCTGAAGATATATCAGAAACTAAAATGTGATGTGACTTACAATTAGTGAAAAATAAAAGGTGATAAAATAACGCCATCTTTATTTCGAAATAAGATTACGTTATCAAAATAATGTAACAGATAAAGTATATATGTAATATAATTTAAGTTCTTTTGTAAATTATTTTTTAACCTTCAAATATTTAAATATAAATTTTTAATATAACGAAAATAATTGTCAATTTCGCTTAATAATATTTTCAAATTTATAAACGTTATTCGAATTTTTCTAAAATTTTGAGACTGATATTTTAAATGATCTGAATGTTCATTTAATGTTTCACGGGCGATATGATATTTGAGAATTTAAAATTTAACGTTTATTGTTAAAAAATGTAAATAATTAATTATTGTAAATAGTCTATGTATCTACTGTACAGATAATATATTAGAATGTGTTGCCATATTAGGTAAGATATTATTAGATTTTTATCGTATGGAATCACGAGCTTCTGTAAAGGAAGTAAAAAAAAAATCATTTTAATAGATGTACTATCAATATTTTCCGGAATAATGTTTTAAGTTAATAATTGTCTTTATTAAATTAAAAACTAACTTCACTAATAATAATGAGTACATTTTATTAATAATGTGTATTCTTTATTTCATGTATATGTATGTTTGAAAAACATAATTTTGTTACTAATATCTTGATTGTTGTAAATGTACGCGCGAGTATAAATCATTAAATTGTACAAGCTGTTAAAATAACAATACACTTAGGAATAACATTTGATTTGTGATTATTTAGTTTGTTTGAATTGTGAGGTTTTGTCATTGATTAATTGAAATTAATATGACTTTTGTAATACTTTTTTTTCCTTAATAAAGTGAAATAAATGTGTTTATATCAATTAGCAGAAGTTTTATTTATACTGGAGCTAGAAACAGATGATGTGTGATAAATATTACTCATTTAAGGACACGAAACGTATTGACTAATTTGCAAGATATAATACAGATTGATAGATTACTACGCCTTTAAATTAATTTGATTGACCTTGTTCAATCTCATTGTGTTTTGATTAGTGATTGAAGAGCATACCTAACCTACATATTTAAAAACGAATAGACGAATAAGCCGTGTGGCGTAACGATCACAGCCATGGATTGTGCCTGTTGTGCTGGCGGTTCCGGGTTCGATCCCCGCACATGACAAACATTTGTTTTGGCCATACAGGTGTTTGCCATGGTCTGGGTGTTTGTGCAGTCTTTGTGGGTCTCCCCACCGTGCCTCGGAGAGCAGGTTAAGCCGTCAGTCCCGGTTGTTATCATGTACACTGATAGCGATCGTTACTCTTAGTAGGTAATATATCCGCTAACCCGCATTGGAGCAGCGTGATGCATTAACCTCTGATCCTTCTCCTACATGGGGAAAGAGGCCTATGCCCAGTAGTGGGATATTATAGGCTGAACCGTGAAACGCATAAGACCCGAAGCTATCACTCGTTGAACGCTTTATTAGGACGCAACCTAAAGGGTACCTATATACATATGTATTCATATAACTACTACTATACACGCTACTACGATGCTTCGTGACGAAACTGTCCTTTCTGAATAAGAACTTTAACTTTTATACGTGTTATGTTATTTCAGAAAGTATACACCTATCTGGTAAAAGTTGTTGCATTTGAAATCCTGTTAAAACAACAACAAAGCTATTGTTAGAATTAATTCGTCATATTTTATATTAGTATATTTCGAAAGTAACCTCGAAATAACTATTTCTTACAAGAAATTATATTTTGTATAACAATAATATACCTCCTTAATTCAAACTGAAATAATGCATCATATTTTTATTACCTGACGAAAAATATCTCGAAATAAGATTATACAATTCCTCAAATAACAGGTGTTTTACTAGATAATGTTAAAAATCCCGTTTTATTTTACAATCACCATGCTTCTTCATATTTTAATATATGCACAATATATCAAAGCCATAACTCAAACATTTAAGGGATAAGTAAGCCATAAATTTTAAATAAAATTTACATTTATGAATACAACAAAACTCAAAACATTGCCAGCAGCAACTTGAAAGGATAATGTCCGTCCATTATGATAATAATGTCCCCTATATTAAGAATTTCAGTCATAATAATAACTCTTACGAATTTAAAATAAAATTTTCATTCATTCTGGGTGTTAGATTACGCAATATATGTATGTGCCTACACACGTTTTACGATTTTTAATATTCGTTAAATATTACGAAAAAAAATTCAACTACGATAGTATAGTAGTATTTACTTATTTAATACCTTAATGCACATACTGCTTGTGCAAATGCAGTTATAGCGATCTAATACAGATAACCCCTGCCAATGGATAAAATGTTGATAACATGACGCAACTAGGTCAACAGAACAAATAACTCGTGAAGTGTTGACTATAATATATATATATACTTTATTGCACTCAAAACATACATGTAAAAACAACATAATAATAAGGGGTGTGGCAAAGGTGGACTTATCTCTAAAAGAGATTTCTTCCAGTCAACCCATGGTCATGAGTAAGTGCTGTATATAACGAGGCAAACAGTGCAAGAGATATTTAATTAAGAACAAGAAAAATAACATAGAAAAAAGAAAAATAAATAAATATTACATTTAAAAAAAGATATCATTAATGTAAAAAAAATGACGCCGCGTTGGCACAACGGTCATAGCACTGGTTTGTGGCTATTGCGCTGGCGTTTGCGGGTTCGATCCCCGCACACGACAAACATTCGTATTGGCCATATAGATGTTTACCGTGGTCTGGATGTTAGTGCTGTCCTTGTAGGTCTCCCCACTGTGCTTCGGAGAGCACGTTAAGCCGTCGGCCCCGGTGTTATCATGTGCACTTGGTAGCAATCGTTACTCATAGTAGGGATATATCCGCCAACCCTCATTGGACAGCGTGGTGAATTAAGCTCTGATCCTTCTCCTACATGGGGAAAGAGGCCTATGCCCAGCAGTGGGATATTACAGGCTGAAGCATAATGGACAAAAAAAGACTTATATTAATAATAAAAATGTATATGAAAGTGATTGATTCTTATATGCTAACTACTTAGAATGAAATTACAACTGTAAAATAATATTAACAAATATAAAACTTTAAATTGGACTTGATTTTGTAAGGAAATTTCACTCGTTATAATGAAACAACTTTTTCGGATATTATTGTGGTTTATTAATTTTTTTTTACATGCCCGACTTTTCGGATACTTTATAGCAACCATGGTCGCGGGAGCACTGGTGTTATGGTCACTGGGTGATAAAACCTGAAAAAGTTGTTTCAGTATAATTTGTAAGGAAAGGTGATTTTCAAGCTCGTGTCATTTCTCAAATGATTCACTATGAAAAAAGGCAATTAAATTTACTACACACACATAAAGTTGTAGGTATTAGCCTATTGCTAAAGAATTATACAAAAATAAACACAAGTGTACTTTATTATACACTCGAAACAGGTTACACAGAGAAATAGTATGCAAACTTGGGTACAGTTAGTATATATATATGTAATACTCACATAGGCAGTGTATTGTTTTTTAATGTCAATCAATTTGACGGGTATCAAAACAAAACACAAGCAATTTCTCAAGAGGCATGAAATATGTATTTTGGTAAATGTACATTGTACTCCTAATAGCTTGAAACATTATTAAAATATAATTCTATACGCTTAGGGTTACCATCATGAATATCGAATTTTCCGAAGACGAACAAACCTTTTAAAACAACCAATAATTCAGCGAAGTCAAGTTTCTTCAAAGGATACTAGAAAAAAATGAATTTTCTTGTATTTTTTTTCATCTTTACATGTCTTCGACTGACACAAAAAGATATGTGTCTACACATAAACTTTAAAATCTCCAGACGGAATCTGGACGCTTTTCAAACTAGGACAAATCTCGAGAAAACCAGAGCAATAGCAGTCCTATATACATTTCAAATGTATGTTAGACTATTGTATGACTTATTAGATTCCAGTTCGATTCCCTATACTGTCGCAACTGGTATTCAATATTGAAATTCTCTTCGTATTTAGCTTCGATTGTAATAAGGATTTCAAATATTAGTTATTTTGTCAAACGGAAAAACAAAAATTAGGTAAATAAATGATAAATAGCTTTGAACAATTAAAAAGATTTGAAAAGCCTTTTCTGTATCACTTCCACAGTTGAACGAATTTAAAATTAAAAAGGACGTCGATAAAATAATTAAAAAAAAATGAGATAAACGTACCTAACACGCGTGTTCGCGCCATAATGTTTGGCGCTTTCTTTTGTAAATAAAACTTGCAACTTAGCTAGACCTTGAATTTTTTTTTTTTGAAATTATTGGAAAAAATTTACAAACCAAAATATGTTACACAAACAAACGTGAACGTTAAAACAGTTTGATTAAAAGCATTTACAATAAAAATGTTTATTTGCAAGGTATTAGGAAGTTTCCTGTATCAAAGGATTCAAAGGGGATATCCATAGGAGGATTACTGACTGCTTTCTTAGCACAACGTATCAAAGACAGTCATTAGTATCGACATATCCCTGAGTGTTCACCGTATTCTATTTCATCTTTATCTTAATTATGTGTTTGTTTGGAAATATTAAGTTATTTATGTAGACACATTCTGGGTTAAATTAATATTATATTTGAAATACTTACTTATTATTTTTGTTAAGCTCGTGTATACCTATACATATATAATTAGGTCACATACTCAGTGGCTAGTGAGGAGGGGGGTGGGTGGGGGGGGTCATCACGCCCCTGGCGCTACTCACAAAAGGGCGCCAAATGGTCCGCTTGATTATAAATTGCTGGACATATTATATGGTTTTCGAATGGGGAAGTGCACTAAAAGGTACATACTTTCTTTGCTTGTTGTCTTGACCAAAATTCACTCACATACACTAAATTCATATTTGGGACAGTTTGGCAGACGACCCAAAATATCCAACCAATAAAACAGACGCTCCCGTATGTCAGATATTACTGTTTTTTTTTTTTTAATTATGTGATATATCCACAGGCTTATTATGCCCGTGCTTTTGTTATTCCATATATTGTTATTATTATTTTTTAACATGCATCGGTACTTCACCGCAACTTAGAATCTAGAAGCCTTAATAACTAGTCTTAAAATTTCAAATTTCTAAAAGTCGACGCGAGTCCACTGACCAAGACTATTCTACATATTGCTTATTTTATATTCTTATATACTAATTATTTTTATTATATTTACACTTATTTGCTAACTAAAATATATGTACACTTATTTGCTAACTACAATATATGTACACTTATTTGCTACTTACAATGTACACTTAACCTATGTTATTGTTAGTAGTTAGGTACTTTTTTTTGTGCTTAGGAATCGTTTTATCCATTTAAATTTCATTTTTTTTTTTAATTTTTATTAATATATTATATGACTAATCCTATCTTATTAAGTAAATATATAAAGCCTTATCATTACAATTACATTATCCTATTCCTATACATTCAATTTTATTATTTATATTACTTACTTTACACTTTTATCTACGCATAATTTATACTTACAATACAATGATGTCTTCACACCTCTACATTTTTCAACATTTTGAGCACATTCTCAATGACGGCAGCATCTCTATGGTGAATGGCCATCTTGAGACTATGCTCAAGGATTTTCTTGTCCGTCATCTCCGCAGCCCTCGCCACAAAGCGACCAATTGCGTCGTCACGGTCGTCGGTGTAATAGACACAGGTGTTGGTGTGTCTAGTCACCGCGACTACAGCGTGCGAAACGCTGTCGTGGATCTTGAGCCTCCTTGTATTTGTCTGGAGGACGATGACGTCCTCATAGGTCTGGCCCTGCGCCTCATGAATGGTTAAGACGCGCGATCCCTCACCGGACCCGTATCCCTGGTCAGTCAGCAATCTCTTCTCCTCTTGCGTAAATACCAGGTACAGGGTTCGGTCCCTTCCTACAGGAATGCGCGCGCCTGTGAGACTCTCCACTCGCAAAGATCGGATCTTTGTGCTTGAGCTGTACACGGACTTGTAAACCTCACTGATGGCAAAGGCGACGTCTTTGGGGTTACGATGCGTGCACGACAACTCGCACGAAATAGTCGTTATAAGGGTTGGTCTACAATACCGCATTTCGAACAGGTTATCCCTGTACGATCCGATCCGATCCGATGTACGGCAGTTGGTTTATGTCTCCGATGAGGACTACCTTCTCAGCTCCCGATAGTCGGGCGGCCATTACTATGGCTCCAAAATGGTTCATGAGGGCTTCGTCCACCGTTAGGCGGTTGATTTTTGAGCCCTCACGGAAACCATTTACCAGAACGGAGGCCATAGTACGCACCCTTTGCTTGACCTTGTTGCCA
Organism: Melitaea cinxia; assembly: GCF_905220565.1. NCBI lineage: Eukaryota > Metazoa > Arthropoda > Insecta > Lepidoptera > Nymphalidae > Melitaea > Melitaea cinxia. The sequence goes on along the minus strand of NC_059421.1, from coordinate 3,985,750 downwards.
TAGCGGTGCACCAGTTTTTCTTTTAGATCTTTAGCCGCCTCGACTGTGGTCGTAATCACGACTTCCGTGTCCCCATCGAAGTCCCTGACTATTCGGGTTGTCTTGCCGCATCCTGGTACCCCGTTTATCCACTCCAGTGATGGTAGTTCCCAGGTCACGTACGGTAAGCCGGCTTCGGCCCGGTCGCCCGTGATGGTTTTTGCCATCCGTAGCATCCGGTCACCCAGCATTACTTTCGTGCATCTCGCCACTACCACCACCGGGTCCCCTTCGGGTGTTTCAAAGGTTTGTGACTCCTCGTCATTACCCTTAGACTCGACCGCGCTCACGAAGCCTGCTGTGATGTTATATGCGGCCATATACCTACCCGACATCTTGCCCTTGAGTATTTGTCGGGTATCACTGTTGTATATGGCTGCTTCGGGTTCTTCGAGATCCACCTCCAGTAATCTTTGGTGATCGTACTGGTAGGCCTGCATGATCTTTTTGCAGGTGGCCAAGCTTACCTCGCGGTTTGCCTTAATTATGGCCAGGAACTCGATAAGGGCGTTTTCCGCGTGTTGAAGCGGTGTGGAGATATTACTGTCAGATATTACTGTTCAGAACCCTTTCATTTGTATTTGTTCAACAAGTTAAGACAAACTTCGAAGGAATTCTACGCCACCTATACATAACTTGAAGTTTCTAAGCCTTTTATCTATTCGACTTTACGCTAACAAATTCTTCTCATTTAACCATTTAAGTTGAAGGTAGCTGTTGATTCTTGCTGGTTTAAGATTAATTTATTTTCTTTATGTCGTGAATTATCGTCATATAATCTATCGGTCAATCACAAGACTCAATTTTAAATATTATAAGTAAATTGTGCGGTAGGTACCTGGTCTTTGGTATAAATAGTGAAATTATCTTGATGTTATTATGGAATGTGTATTAAAAATATCAGAAAAAACAATAGAATTTAATGTTGGGAAACAAATAAATAAACGCCTAACTCTCAACAGCCTCCAGTAGAATTTACTTCTGTCTCGGGGCTCCGAAAACATACACAACACACATGCACAAACGACCAGACTACGGCAAACATCTGTATAGCCTATACAAATGTACGCTATGTGCGCAAATCGAAACCGCAATCGCTAGCGTAACAGCCACAAACAAGCCAGTGCTAATATCGTTGCGATAACGCGTCGTCAAAATATTTCTATTTTTTTTTTTAATTAATTAATTCGAATTAGAAATTCTCAGTAGAAAGATTACCGATTTTTTTATTCATCATCATCATCATCATTTCAGCCTAATACAGTCCACTGCTGGACATAGGCATCCATAAGTTCGCGCCAAAAATGGCGTGAACGGTCGGTCGGCTTTTTAGGTCAGTCTGCTTTTTAAGTTCCAAGGTGATAGTGGAACTGTGTTATCCCTTAGTCGACTCTTACGACACCGACGAGAACAGAGGGAGTGGCTATATTCTTACTGCCGTATCCACACAGTTGATTTTTTAATTGCCTATATAAAAGTTGGTAACACATTTCTTAAAAGGGAGCGGTTAATGCATAAATACTCGTACATAAAAAATCATAATATAAGAAATTTGGTCTTCGACGCACGCAATATTACTTCTTACGTTATAAATTTTTCGATTGAAGCCAAACCCACACAAATACATTGTTATAAAAATAATACTATACAATTATACGAATACAATTAAGAAACAAATAGAATTTTTAGAGCAACCATTAACCTCAATAAAATTAATGATTAAGCCATCAAAAAACTTTTAATTACCATATTTTATGGTGTAGCGTTGACATCGCGGTGAATAATGTCCCATAAATTTATGCGTTTCTTTTGAAACACCATTAAAATACAATTTCGGTATAAGAATACAATTTGAGTGCTGCTACACGTGGTTTTAATGATTATTTTATTGAACAATAAGTCTGCGGTTTCGCTATGAATTTGATGGTTATCCTTAGAACTTAATTAATGGGGTGAAAGATTATGGTTTTGGCGTACAACATACATCAACTCTACAATTTATTTTATACGAAAACGTAATTAAAACTCCATTTATATATTTTTTTTTAATTAAAAAAAATTACACAGGTATATATCAAGATGATCAAAGTTGTTGACAGGGTCTTGTCTTACTATACGGATATACACATTTTTCACCTAGGATTATAAAAATAGCTTACTTATTCTTCGATCTGCCAAATATACACAAAAAATGTCTTTCGATTCGGTAAATCCGTTTCGTAGAACAACAACAACTGTAACACAAATTCCTATATATCAGAGACAGTCAAAAGGAGGTTTCAAGCGGTGTCCGGAGACTGAGGCGACATATCGCACGATCATGACGGTTAGGATGTAGTTTATTTGCTCGATTATCTCAGTATTCTTATTATTATTATTAGTTAGAGGTCATCTATTAGTTACGTGAGCTCAGAATGGGGGAAGGGTCGAAAAACTCACCTCAACTTCAAAAATATAAAATATTACAGACATAAAAAAATGGATGTTCATTTTGTTCGTAAAATAAATCTAATGGCTGTTAAAATCATTTAGCTTTTGCTTTGAATTTTACTTAATGTAAATAAATTTACTATATTATACCGGAACAGTTTATTATTTTACCGAATAATAAAAATAAATTTAGTTTAAAATATTTTTAGCGTCAATCTCACGTAGGGGGGGAATCCAGGAAAATATCTCTAAATCTCACCTAGGCGGGAGAGTCTAAACTGATCGAAAAATAGCTCACGTAATTAATAGATGACCCCTTAGACAACCCCGCTGTCTTCGACTAATATATGTAGTTAGGTTTATTATCTTTGAAATTATCAAGCATTTCAACCTCTGTTAATACTGTAGTTACCATTTTGCTACAGTTTTATTATGGGAATTTTAAATCTTAATATATTAATAATGTATTACGAATTTTCACACAAAAGCTCCGATGTTCTTTAAGTTTATGTTACGAGTATGATAATCATAGCATTATCCTAATATAGGTTACAGAGGAAGCAGATAATGAGACGTCATGTGTGATCTTATCTTAAAATTGGGAGACGCTGCTTGAATAACGAATTCCTTCTGCTTATGTGTGGTAATTTTCATTCTTGACAGTAATAATGACCCGAGGGCTATATAATTTTTCATACGGTATTTCTAAGCGTGCAACAAAAGTGAAGAAAAATTGTGAATTCGTATAAAATTGAGATGTAGCATGTAGCTTGATATTTTAGAAATTGCCAATCATAATAAGAATTTGTTGGTCATTTTTCATATCTCAAAGACGATACAGAGACTAAAGCTTCGATCGGTTTAAAGTCTTGCAAATATACAACAAATGTCTAATTAAAATTAATGAAATAATTTTTTGGGGAAAGCGAGAGAAATTATTAAGTACCTATCAACAAACTTGATAAAACTTAAACATTACAGAAAAAATATACGAAAATTATATTTGCAACCTTTGTATTACGAAACTTAAATAGAATTCTTTCTACCATCAAGTAATTTGTACCGTTTATTATCATCAAATAAGACTAACTTATAAGGCAAGGTATTTTATTTATACCTACTATAAAGAAGAAAGATGTATATTGTTGAATGTTTGTAAAAATTAAATTATATGGATACTGGACCTTTTAGCCATAGAAAACAGCCAAAATGATGTAATACTTTTACGCAGACAAAGCCGTGAGCGGAAAGCTAGTCTTTAATAAAGAAACGGTGTTATGATAGACATTTTAATTACATGTTTTGACTCTTAATAACATGGAAGACATTATTAACTATATTATGACAGATTATTCAAAACAAGTTATAAAATAACACATCTTTAATTGAATGGCAGTGGGATCCAATTAATTGATGGATCATCATTAAAACTATGATTTATGTAGCGTGATATCAAACAATTTATCATTTATTGATCGGTATAATGCGCTGTAACTGTATTTATAAAATGCTTTAGCGTAGGATTGTTAAATGACACGATATACGAATTTGCCTTTCCATAAAAATCAAAGTTCAAGGCAATTTAATACGTAATATTTTTTTTCGAACAATGGTTGGCAATGGATAAAAAAAAAACCGCTCTGGTTTAGTGATGCGAGTAGTCGTCTAAATCACAGACGGTTTGCGGGTTCGATTCCCGTTCGGGATGGATATTTGTATTTGTACAAATATTTCTTTCCGGTTTGGATGTCTGTCCTTGTGGTTCTTCCCACCGTGCCTCGGTGAGCACGTTAAGCCATGGGTCCCGGTTGTTATCATAAATATCTGAAAGCGATCGTTACTCATAGTAGAAAACCGCCATATCCGCCAACCCGTAGTGAAGCAGCGTGGTGGATTAAGCACTAATCCTACTCCTGCATGCAGAAAGAGGCATATGCCCAACATGGGATGTTACAGGCTAAATGCGACGGATATGAAAAGTTAAATTTGGATATTTACAATTTACGATTCACACTTTCTCAATTGCTAGCCATACATATATTTTTTGTGGTCTGGACGTTTGTGTAGCGTGTATTTTCGGATTCTCAGAATAATTTCGTCATACTGGGGAAAGTTGAGAGTAAAATTTAAAAAAAAAAATTACAGGATTATCTGCATCAGATAGCTAGGCTAGGATTGGCTAGAGCGCCGACACGGTCAGTCGGAGACGCTAGTTCGAACCCCGCTGGAGCGGTCAATATGATATTCAAAAATGTTTAGGCTGGGATTTTTATTTCTATTTTAGGAAAGTAGGAAAAAAGCTTCCGTCTCAACTAGCCGCAGTAATTAAATAAAAAATTAAATCTGTAGGTTAAAAGTGATATAAAATACTTTTCTTCATATTATAGTGATATCTTTTTATATACCTCTACTTACATTTTAAACAACTATTAAACTTTTTAAGTGTATTCGAAATTATTATCTAAGATAAATTAATTTTCCCGGATAAGATCAGTCAAAATTAATTTTTGAATATTTCTCCAGTGTAAAAAAAAAATAGAACGTAAAATTTAGTAATAAGGAACTAAAATGTATTGAAGCAAGAATCTTGTAACTGTAAAAAGTATTTATTGAAATAACAAGTAAAAACCTTGAAGGAAACCCTAAGGAAAAACGAAAACAATAAAGAATTGAAGTAGCATTTTTTCATTTTATTTAATTATTTTTAGTTGTTCTAATTTAGATTTTTATGTACTGTAATCATAATACTTATATAATAAATTAATAATTACGGTTAGAAATGGAAATTTACACCAAATAAACGAGAAATGAACTACAATTTATTTATCAGACGCCAAAACTTTGCTATAACATAAAGGTTGCTTACTAACTGCGAAAATTGTTTCTGTTCTGTTAAGGAAAAAAATTAGGTGTAATATTTGCGTTATTCCATTGTAGGGTTGTGTACATAATTTTCTAAATTTACGAGTACAAGTGGACAATACAAAAAAATTGACACTGTAATTAGTTTTTATTAAATTCTTATGTAATTTCTAATTAGGAAGTAAATTTTAGCATCAACACTATTAATAAGACCGTGAATAATGTATTTCCGTTTTTGTAATAAAGCTGAAATCTATGTAAATAGATATTAAATTGTGTATAAAGTATAAATATATACACTGTTCAGAAATTCTCACAGAAATTCCCCAAATCCACATTAAAAATAAAAACACAAAAAGACCCGTTTCGTATCAGAGCGGTGCTCTGGGAATCCGTATTAAAATAAATAAAAATAACTTTACTTGTAATGTAATAAAAAGCGATTCAAAATACGTCGGTAACGGTTGACAATTGAATCGACTCACTGACCAGGAACAAGTTCTGATCGGTCCCAACTTGTTCGGATGCACCTGCTTCGTTATACCTATGCAGTGATACACGGGAAACTAACTTGACCGATTACTTTACTCTTCAAAGCGGGACGTTTCTGGCGGAATTACTAAAAGTATTTTTTTTTCTGATTTGCTAGATTTTATTAAAATAAATAAATAAAATAAATAAAGCAATTAATCGTAGCATTAATAAAGTAAAAAAAAACCCAACGACCCCTACTAGGAAACACAACATTAAGCATCTGTACTGCAAATAACAATATTAATTTGCCATAAGTGGAAACCGAACAAGTGACTACTCCTCCAAAACCCAAAGCTGTGACCACTGTGACAAAGCGGCGTCAAAGAAGTAAGAACTAACAATAGTTAGTACGAGTAAGGTCATGTTACATGGACGATACAAAAAAGGCTGTATAATAGTTAGGTCATTTGATATTCATCCATGGCCGGCAGTGAAAGGTGCTGGGATGCCGTCCTCGCCTTTTACAAGCGTGGTGTCGCAGAAGGAGGCAGCGGAGCGGGTGAGGGAGGATACTACCAACCTCCCCCTTCGCCGCAAAAGGACCGGGCGTCGGAGGTTGGAGCACGATCGTCGCCTTCCTCCTTCAACGCCAGGCAGAGGGACTCGGGGAAGTCGGCCGTCCACCGTATCTGCCGTGGAGTGTCCGCCGCCGAGTCGAGGCACGCCGCCGGGGTTTGCGGAAGAATCCGAATTCCTCCGACCCCGTCACAAGCGACGAATGTGGACGCTGTGTGGTTTTAGTGAGTAGACTGCCAGGGAGCCGGCAAGAGTCCCACATACCCCGGTCGCTTCCCCAGCGACACGTAAAAAAAAGGTGATTAGTAAATAGTGATTTAGTAAAGGTTGGTATAAAAGATTATTTTAATAAGGATGGTATACTTTTAACCCATATGTGCTCACCGCCCCATTTTTAAAACGGCAGGTTATTTATTTTCTGTGTCAAACTAAAACTGTGGTTTGATTATTGAATGGTACTGTCCGCTTTGTTTACATTTTGACATTATGAAAAAAAAAAAAACGAAAAGTTGTTGGCGCCATTTTTTCTGTTTTTTGGAAGAATAGTAAGTGCAAGTGTGGTGTTCACGATGACGAGAATAAAAAGTAAGTTTATTTTTTATTTATTTATAAGTAAAACCGTGTAAAGCAGTTTTTTTATATGTATTATTTTATATTTGATTACTTTTGTGATAAAAATCGATTCTTTCGGTTAAGATTTAGTTTTTTAGAGGCATTATTTATAGCGCCCCATTATTGGGGCGCTGGGCACGTACTTGCATGTTGATTTCAAACTTCATGGTATATGTGTTATATTTTATTTACATTGTTTATAGCAACTTCCAGTTATATTGGTACTTTATATGTTATACTTTTATATTTATTATGTTGTTTTAGGTTGAGTTTAGCAGAAATTATCGACTTATTGGAGACGGAAGATGAGGACACTATCTACACATAGCCCAGCAACCAAATGTTGACGAGAGACTGCGATAGTGACGAAGTGCGAATGCGCTTGTAGGTAATATCAAGCACCTGACAGGCAATCAACTACGAGCCGAGGCGCTGCTTGTATGTGTGCGCAAATCGGGTTCACTTTTACAAAGATAAGTTATAGAAGTGGACTCGATTGATGACGACAAGATATCCCTATCGGGAGATACATCCACTTCTGCGCCAAAAAGAGGTAGCACAGGTAACACTAATCCCGATCTAGGTGTTGGAAGATCTGTCATTACGAACTTGGCGGCTAAATTGCCTACAGATTTTCGAGTTCATGTTTACATAGACAATTTCTTTACATCGTTTGCTTGTTGATTGCTTATCGCTTTGAAGAATTTTGGTCACCAGGGGACATGAACAATACGGGCCAAAGGGTCGAAAATGCGCTGCTGGAGTCAATCGACGACATAAAGAAAAAACAGCGTGGGAGCTATGATCAACACGCCTGATGTTTCATCAAATCATTGATGAAACATCAGGCGTGTCCCTAGTACGATACAACGTCAGTAACGTCGTTACCGTAGCTTCGACCTGTGAAGGTGTTTCTCCAGTTGGCGGATCCAAGCGATGGTCAAGTGCTGAAAAAAAAACCTTCGATTCAACAGCCCTTTTGTGTTCAAATGTATAATCAATATATGGGCGGAGTAGATCGCCTAGATCAAAATATAGGCTGCTACCGCAATAGCATAAATAAAAAAAATGGTATTATTCTGATGTGTGGATGTATGTAGATGTTCTTAGATGTAATAAAAATTTATTTACAACCTCTATAACCGTTATTTTATTAATATTACCCTTTAAAATAAATGCAATTGAAAAAATTAAGGAGTGGTTATAGACGTGATCTGCCGTGCTCAGCGCCCCAAAATTGGGGCGGTGAAAATGTCCAAAACGGCATATTTTTTTTATTTAATTTTTAGAATACCTTTATTTTTATGCTTATTGGACTTAGAATAAAACAAAAAAATATCAGTTTTTACGAAAAAAAAAAGTTGAGCACATATGGGTTAATACCAATACAGTAAAAATATTTAATATTCGTTGTACACACAAAAAAAGGAAAATAAACTTGATTTTTGTTTAATTTTATTCAAATCTTGTAATTGTAGTCCGTTGTTAAATAATTATTAATTTATATGGACTAATATATACCATATTTATAATTCTGCACTAATATTATAAACAAGAACAATTAAATTTTTATTTGTTTGAAATGAAAACACAGGAGGACACTACAGGAGCGATTTTGAAAATTATTCGACTTGGAGAATGCTACTTTGTCAAATATCACTAGTTTAGAATATCAGCTGCAAATTTTGTAGTCCACGCGGAGGACGCCGCGGTGGAAAGCTAGTAACATAAAAAAACATCTATCAAAATTGTGTGTAATTACAAATAAATAAATAAATAAGAAAACAGTCTTGTACATTGAGTGCAAAAATTATTGCACATCAATTTATTAATTTATTTATTAAATTTATTTATATTTTATTTATTAAAGGTTCGATCTGTATTTTAAAGCGGGATATTTCTGTCAAATGAACAGATAACTTTAACGAGGGTCAGTCCCGATCAAAAGCATGAAGTATGGTCTCGTAAAATACACTTTTTATTGCTTTTGTTTTGTTTTGGATTAGAAAAATGTCGACTTTTTTATCGTACTTTTATTGGATATATTGATAAGTAGGTTATATCTGTATAAGTGATAAAATTTAATTCTTTATTGCAATACTTTATTGCTTAATACATAAAAGAATTGTACAAAAGGCGGGCTTAATGCTAAAAGCATTCTCTACCAGCCAACCTTAGGCCGTACAAGAGCGAATATTTATAGGTGTGCAGAATTGGGTATTACTATAAATATCTTAAGAAATAATCAGTGTAATATAATATCAGTCATTTTTTAAAACACACATATTTTTAGTACCGAAGTTCGATAATAGATGGCGTTACTAGTATTCTCATAGACGTTAGTTTTGTTTATTTTTCTTTTAAAAATCTACATAATAAAGTTTGGTTATGTAATTTAGCATTAATAAAAATTAAAATAAATTATAAAGAGCACTAGTATATTACTACTGATAGTTATTTATGTGAATATTTATATAAAAACAACTAAAATCTCAAAAAGCATAATTTACTACTAATCATACGAATCAAATCAAATCAAACTTCTTTACTCAAGCAGGCATGAAACGAACATTCAAGAAGATTTCAAATCTTTATTTTGGAGTGAAGAATAATCAATAAGCTCCGTACTTAATTTTTGGAAAAAAAATTGTCGATCATTATATAAATTTAGTACAGTCTTGCACGAAATACATTACCACTAAATTGATGTCTTTATCATGAATTTAATAGTGAACCTTATTATGTTACAGGTCTTATAGTCTTCGTAGTATTTGTGTTGAATAACAAACAAATAAAGCCTACACGCGCAGGATAATACAGCAGTACCATTCGCAAATCAGCGACTAAGCGCAGATTAACTTACATTATGCTCGTCCCCTTATCTCGTTGATTCCCAACATAAAAACAAGTCTTAAAGGATTTACAATAAACATGTCGTCATTGTACCGTTTTTAACTACTTCGTAAAGTTTTATGGTTGGTTTAGTAATTATATGGATGATATCATATAAGATATATCACAGATAGGAATTAGGAGAATAGGAAACTGTGAATACGATTTTTTTTTCAATTCTGCTGATTTTCAAGTTTTATTTAATTAAACTTCTAACTGACTAATTTCTGTGTCTGTGTTCGCTAACAGATGGTGTAATCTATCTGACGCTATAAGTATTAAGTGTGACACAGTAAAAATAATTAGAAAACAAAATTAATGAAATTGGTAATGTCTTTTATCAAGTTATGACGTGCCCAAGAAATAAAATAAACACTCACTTTTCAATGTATAGATTTCAGTACCTACAACACCTCACACTAGAATCTAATTATTGTACCCACGGCCGTAACTTGGCTCTTTTATACGAAATGTGTCAGGAACGCATTCTTTCGGCGGTTAGACTGCAGCAATGTTGTTGCGGTCAGATCCGTGTGATATTACATGGACATTGCAGTCGAGAAATACGTCGCATAACGTCTACAATATAACATATATATATACACATATTCTTATTTTATACAAAAATCAACAAGAAAAAGTAGAATAATAATTTAAAAAAATATGAACATGAGACACGTCACGTAACTATATAGACCTACATACATATATATACTTATAGAAAAGTAAATACATAATTGTGTTTTCTCGCAAACGAAAAAAAAAACCGACTTCAATTACATCGACGAGTAATACAACGTAGATCGACGAAAAATTGTCAAGTAACTACGCGTTATCAAAGATTACTCAAAAAGTAGTTATCAGATCTCGATAAAATTTATATGTGACCACATCATAAACATCAGCTTTTGATTAAATTAAAAATTATCAAAATCGGTACACACAGTAAAAAGTTATTGCGGGTTTTCGAGAGTTTCCCTCGATTTCTCTAGGATCCTATCATCAAATCCTGGTTTCCTTATCATGGCACTAAACTAGAGATATCTCCTTTCCAACAAAAAAAGAATTATCAAAATCTGTACATCCAGTAGAAAGTTATGAGGTATAACAACGTAGGTCGACGAAAAAAGCGTCAAGTAAAAACGCATTATTAGATATAACTCGAAAAGTAGTTGTTAGATCTCAAATAAATTTAAATGGGACCAATTGGTACACACCACCTTTCGATTAAAAAAAAATTGCCTAAATCGGTCTACCCGGTCAAAAGTTCTGATGTAACATACATAAAAAAAAAATACAGTCGAATTGAGAACCTCCTCCTTTTTTGGAGGTCGGTTAAAAATACGAATTAAGGAAACATTTCTGTAAATTAATTTCTCCTTTTTTTGTAATCATTAAACATATAAGTTTGATTTGTAGCATGATATGTATATTTGTATCGCAAAAAAAAATTATTTTGAAGTACTTATTATTCTTAAGATTGAAACACACATTTGACAAAATTCATATTACAAGTCATATCACCAATCCCTTTTAATCCATACATAACATGTCACAGCCAACTGTTTAGATTAGCCGCCTAATTTACCGGCTAGTCCTATTACAGAACAATCCTATTCAACTATTCAGAAATTAATTAATCAAAGTGATTGCTGTGCCCTTGAGGATAACAAGTCACGTTAGCCTATTGTGTGTGTGTCAGTCAGTAGTCTAACGCTTTTTATTGAAATGACAGTATTCAACAATAACTGTCACATACACTTCTAAATGTAGATTAGTGGATTGAAATAAAACAAACAGTCAACAAGTTTGACAATTCATAGCTAAGTGATTGAACGTAAATTTAGAATTTTTTTTTGTAATTTTTTACCATTTGATTTAAACACGTTGATTATCTGACAGTAGTATTATCAATACTTATTAATTAATTAAATATGATTTGGCAAATAAAAACTTAATAAGATACGTCAACCTCAATGGAGTTCGGTTATTGATGAAACTTATATAAGTTTCTAGAATTAAAATATAATGATCATACTGTATTTCACAGGATTTGTAATATAATAAAAACACAATGAATAATAATAATAAAAAAACCCATGAGATGCCGTCTTGTAAATAAAACGAAACTTTTGTTTCGGTAAATTTTAAATGAGCCCCGATATTTATTCTTATAATTTTTTTTTTATGTCACTAGGTCGGCAAACAAGCGCACGGCTCACCTGATGGTAAGCGATTACCGTAGCTTATAGACACCTGCAACACCAGAAGCATCGCAAGCGCGTTGCCGACCCAATACTTCCCCAGTCGGGCTGCTCCATATTTTGAGCAGGACATTCCTGCTGTGCCCTACCTCAGTTATAATATATAAATTACGAAACCAGTGACAAAATTCAATAGATTTACTAGATATGCAATTAAGTCCACTATTTAGCTGTGGCGTTTAATGGATATTTGTAATAGTTAACAATTTACGACATATCTGTTAAACTTGAATTTAGTTAAGTAAGTAAATATTATATACTTTTTTTTTCAGATGGTCCGATCGGGTACGTAATACTGAAGTTCTAAGACGGGCCAATGTTGTTGGCATTGAGGCATATTTGATGCGTCGCCAACTTCGGTGGTGCGGTCATGTATCACGGATGGCGGAGGAGAGAGTGTCGAAGCGCATCTCTTACTCTGATCTGGAGGAGGGCCAGTGAAAGCATGGCGGATAACTCCTCAGATACAAAGATGTTCTGAAGCGTCACATGAAAAGATACAATATAGAGCCCTCTCGCTGGGAGAGTTAGGCAGCAGAGCGACTGGATTGGCGCGAGATTGTGAAAAAGCGAATTCGCGAATTTGAGGAACAGCGTTTAGCTGACCTCGACGCCAAGCGCGATGAGCTCAGGGACCGTCCACTCGCCGCCATTCACTATAATTATGAGAGTGGTAAGCTCACTTGCCCACTTTGTGCAAGGGAGTTTAATGCAAAAACCGGTTATATAAGCCATCTTCGGGGGCACCAACGCCAAGTCCTGTAAGGGTTCGAAGTGGTCGCCATGGCCGAAAATTGGTTGGAATACACACAACATATACTTTAATTTAGGTTGTTTCTACGAATTCCCACAAAAATATATTTATTTTTATTGGTAAATTGGATATAAGGGTGGATTCTCTTGTTCCATTACTCCAATTAGATACAAAAATGTTATACGTAAATTAATTTTAGTACCCATTTACGCTAATAGATGGTGATTCTTGTTTTATTAATAAAATTGACGCTGAAACAGTAATCCATCTAAATAAAAATGAATGTTGCTAAGCGTATAGGTCGAAAAAGGCTCGACCAATTAAACACAAACACAACACAAGAAAATATTATAATAATATTAATGATATTAATATCTGTCAACTAAAAATTTAAGACAAAATCTCAAGGAAGACGGAAACGTTCTGTTATATTTATTTGAATATCCAGTAGCGAATTAAACTAATCTTAATCCTCAGATTTTTTTAAAAAGTGTGTTAGAGTGTTATGGGTACAAAAACTCTTGTATATAAATTTAATGCTCCGAAAAAGTTAAATTTGAATGACATTTAATAATTTAAAAGATTACTACGGTGTTTGTCAAACAAAACCTTCCTCGAAATTGACAAGATATGATAACAAGCAATCGAATCTTGCATATTTTTGTAATGTATTTGTACGTGTCGTTATGTGTCAAATTCGTGTGACAATGCCACCAACTCTACAACATTGAAATTGAACCAGCTGTATTCGCCTTCTTGTAAACAAAATGAACTTTCTAGTTATTTTAAGTCAGTTAAAATGTTGAATGTTAAAATTATGTAAAAGTTTTAACTATGAAAATACAGAATATTAGCCGTAACGTAGTTTCAAACAACTTAATAGTCAAATAGCGTTGTTCGAAAAGAGGACTAGCCATGTAATTAAATCCATTATTAATCTACAGCATAGACATGGATGTAATAGCTTACGTTTCTTTTTTAAATTTTCCAGTATAACAAATTCATTAACTAACTAGTCTCTTGTTTTCACTGATATAACAGAATTGCCTATTATTTTTATTTCCTATATTAGCTAATAGATGGCGGTAGTTAGACTTCGCTGTTTTGATGATTACACAATTACACTTAGATCTTAATTATAGAATATTAGTTAGAATAGTTTGAATTCTGATTATAAAAACAATACGATAATTAGAAAAACTTCGCTTGATGTTAATAAGATAATTTAATCAGTTAACTTTTGTAATTTGCGAAAAACAAACAATGAAATTGATTTAGTCTCAATTCAATTTTAAGATGGAGACTCACTAAATTAAAAGAAAACGTTAATGGCAGATTTAAGTCTGTACCTTTACCACTGGACGCTGACTTTTCTATAGTGCCTGTGTATGTATTTATCTTCAATTAAGAGCAAAATACCTATGTAGGATATTAAACTCGAATCTTTTTTTAATAATATAATTCAAACTCATCAAAAAAACGTATAGTTTGTAACGACAGCTATATACAAAATAAAGCGGTACGTTTTTTTTACAGTAAATATAAAATAATATTATATTTATTAATATAAAAAAAAACATTTTTTTTTATATCAATA